>NC_080770.1:20619959-20919959 GCF_020826845.1 Diceros bicornis minor
GCATCTGATTTGCATTCTCCTAATGTAAATTTGAAAGGCAAAAATAACAAAGATGGAATTTCTCTACTAGAAATTGAAACATTTAGGGGGCCTGCCCGGTGGCATAGCTTCGTCGGCCCGGAGTTTGTAGGTTCTGATCCGGGGCACGCACCAACGCACCGCTTGTCAAGCCATGCTGTGGTGGCATCCCATATAAAGTAGAGGAAGATGGGCATGAATGTTAGCCCAGGGCCAATCTTCCTCAGCAAAAAAGAGGAGGATTGGCATCAGATGTTAGCTCAGGGCTGATCTTCCTCACACACAAAAAAAGAAATTGAAACATTTTAAATCTACATTAATTATAAGAATTTGGTTTAAATTTGTATATAGATTGGTCAAAGAAAAAATCGAAATGGATTCATTCAGTATACAATTAAGATAACATCACAAATTAATGAAAAATAAAGGGTTGCTTAATAAATAGAAGGAAATGGGTTAAAATGTGAGAGAAAAAGTTATATACAATAGTACAACATACAACAAAATTGTATCTAGAATAACTCAAGGTATTCCTATAATATATAGCCGCAAAAAATCAATAACATAATATAGATACTTGCTTATTTAATTTTAGGATGGAGAAAATCCACAAAGCAAAACAAAAAGAGACAAAATTTTTCCAAATAAAAATGTAAATATTCTTCACTTGAAGAATATTGGAAACAACTTGAACAGTAATCATCAAGCTGATGTATATATTTCATTTGTTAAACATATATTTCAATTCTTTTTCGGTTCAAATTAAAATAGAAACCTTGCCTAAGAGTTTCAGTTGAGACAATAAAGAAGCAAATAATCTTAAATGATATTTCTTAATATTAATATAAGTACAGTGAAATGGTTACTTTCAAACGTTACTAATCCTACATGTAAATGGTTGATGCTTTCTGGAGAAAAATTTACCCATAGAAAAATTTAACAAGGGCTTTAAAAGTGCTCAAAGCATTTAAGTCAGCAATTCCACATTTAGGAATTTATCCTAGAGAAATAACAAGAGGGATATGGAAGTAGATATACGAGTCAATCATAACAACAATAGGATATATCAATATGATGGAATAATTGTTTGCAAGATAAAGTAGAAAAAAATAAACCAAATGCAGAGAACAACTCTCTTTTAATAGGAGATTGCAAGTAAATTTTACTTTCGTTCCAAAATTGAAACTAAATTTTGTTGCAAAATTTAAAGATCTTTTAGTATTTTTCAATCTGCCTCTCTACAACTATGTGTTATTTTTGTAATTAACTTCAAGTATGATTTAATTTTGTGTATTAGACCACATTGAAAATAATGTTCACTAGAAATATTTAGTCTATATGAAAACACAAACATTATACTCTCAAGTGAAAATCAATGTTAAAACTTGCATATGGCAAATGATTCCAATTTTGTTTTAGGAATTATAAGAATATATACACACAGCAATTTATTAAGAAAAATATAAGAAAATTCAAACAGAAGTTGTCCATTGGTTTAGGACACATCACTGACAAATGTTACTTCCTCACCACTGTCTGTCTTTTCAGTTATTTATAGTGAACATGTTTGATAGAACAGCCTTATTCAATCAACTGAGACTTAAGAATGGAGCTCAGTTTTCTAAAACTGCATGTCATCTGAGTGATTTTCTGGAAAGTTATTTGAACACAGAGTAAATATAGCAGTTGATTTCATGTGAACATTTAGTATCACGGTCTAAGTTAAAATCAAGGCACACAATATTAGAATACCAGACATTTAAGACAATTTAAAGAAATTTTAATATACGTCTCAATATGCAGCCATCTAGTTGAATAATAGTGCATAGATTAATGAGGATGATTTATGTATCTCTTTATATAACCTTCTTTACTGAAGATTTTCTCAATAGAAATTTTGAGAACTACTGGAACAGACTTATCTAGAGAATAATGTCACAGACAGTTTTATGAACCAAAGTAAGAATCGAGTGTTCTCCTCCAAAAAGATATGTAAACACCTACTTATCTATATACTGTTTCAGGGCCTTCTCAGGTTGCAGAAGCCACTTGACAGACTGTATTAACTCTTAATAAATTAGACCTAACTCAGTGCTACTACATAAAAAGTATACCTAGAATGCTTTATACTATACTGTGCTTGAATTCAATCCATATTCCTGGAAACTCACAAACAGGTGTTGACAGTTTATTTTCAAAACTGAGGATCATAACCAGTATTTATAAATAGACAAAAAGTTTTTTAGAATGTGTATGATTCGGGTTGTGGGAGAATTTACGGAATGTTTTAACCTATGTGTGATCTATTTAAAATTTCCCTGAGGTGATTCCAGTAATTAGTCAGGCACCAGAGACATTGTTCTACACCACACTTGAAGAAGAAATAATTTCATAAGTAAAAAAAACTGCAAAACTAATCCCCCTGCTTTGAACGTCACTATGGCTCTGTAGACCACATAACTCAGAGAAGATGGATTTCCAGTGTTTCCATCAGAGTGAGTTAATTACAAGATTTATCCCCAAGAAAGTAAAGATATTAAAGTATTACATGGAATTATTGGATACTGTCCATTTTATTTTTAGAGATTCCCTGCTAAAGAAACTATTGTTTAATTTCAATATTACAGTTTTTATTAAAACAAGTTGTCTTGAAGGTATTAATTTTGTGGAAAATTTAGCTAATGTCATTGACAGTTCATGAAGATAAACAAATCATGACTATAGAGTAGTAGATTTGTTCTTTGAAGGGAGTCACCATGTCATCACAGACACTTAGTAACGACAAATGAACACATGCTTAAACTGCAATTTTATGAAAGAGATTTCCCTTAATCCTTTGCTGCATGGCATGGATCACATCCTTGTTCCTTAGACTGTAGATCAATGGGTTCAGCATTGGGCTCAAAAAAGTATAGAAGACTGCAATTATTTTGGACTCCTCTATAGACGTCTCAGATGGGGGCCTTAAGTACATGCAGCAGAGGGTTCCATAAAATATGGTGACTGTTGTAAGGTGGGAAGCACAGGTAGAAAAGGCTTTGTGCCTGCCTTTAACAGAACGGATCCTCCAGACAGCTGTAATAATGAAAAGGTAGGACAGGAGAATGATGAAGAGGGAGCTTGAAAGAGTAAAACCAGCGAATACAAACATTGCCATCTTCTTGACATAGGTGTCAGAGCAGGCCAACATTAAAAGAGGAGGGTCAGCACAGTAGAAATGATGGATTTCAAGGGAACCACAGAAGGACAAGTGAAAAGTCAGCAGTGTCTGAGAGAGTCCACTGAGGAAGCCAAAAGTGTAAGGGACCATGACTAGAGAGATACAAATGTTCCTGGACATTCTTGTACTGTAATGTAAGGGGCTGTGAATGGCAACATAGCGATCCACTGCCATGGAAGCCAGGATATATAACTCAGTGATCACCAGGGCAATGAAGAGAAGACACTGCATGAAGCATCCAGCATAGGAGATGGTCTTCTGGTCTGAGAGGAAATTGTGCAGCATATTTGGAGTAATGTTGGAGGAATAACAAATGTCTACAAAGGAGAGGTGGCTAAGGAAGAAATACATGGGCGATTGGAGGTGGGAATTGGTCCTGATCAGCGTGATCATGCACAGATTCCCTGCCAATGTGATTAGGTAGATCACCAGAAGCACCCCAAACAGGATCTTTTCTAGCACTGGATCCTCTGTGAGTCCCAAGAGAATGAATTCCGTCACTAGAGTGTGGTTTTGAGAAGACATTTTCTTAGCCCTTGAAAACTGACAGTGACAAAGAAAGTGAGGAATTCTGTCTGATCCAGATTCTGCTTTTATTATTTTATTCCATCCATTTTATCACTTACTCATTGATCTATTCATCTATGAGGAAATTACTCTTCTCTTTTCAACACACACATCAAGATTTCTATGTAAATATTTTCACACTCTATTTCTGTTATCTCTCTCTCTCTATATATATATACATCTCAAACACGCAAACACATCCACTCTCTCTCTCGTGTATATATAATGTATTTACATATAATTGTATTTTATATTAATTAATAGATAATATGTTATAATATTACATATTATATATACATATGTATACATTTATAACTGTCTTCTTGGGGAACTTCATATTTGATATTTTTTCCAAATGTTTTGGGGAAAAAAGCCAAAAAAATGAAAATTAGGAAAAGCAGCACATCATCAACATCATTCAAATGGACAAACAAAGGAAGTTGGATTTCTAGGGTCCCTTGCGCTGTGATATCCTCTTGTTTCAGATATAAAATAGAAGATAAATGTTCAGCACAGCATTTTTCTTGAAACCTATAGTCGTCTGACTTAATTTCTTAAAGAGGACACTGAATGTAGTGAAATTTAACTCGATATATGGCTCAGAAGGTACAGAACGAAGACTTGTTCTCTCTGCTTTATAAATTTACCCACTCATTTATTCATGCACACTGCAAAATTTGAT
The DNA here is from genome assembly GCF_020826845.1 of Diceros bicornis minor. Classification (NCBI taxonomy): domain Eukaryota; kingdom Metazoa; phylum Chordata; class Mammalia; order Perissodactyla; family Rhinocerotidae; genus Diceros; species Diceros bicornis. Next base: position 20,624,447 of record NC_080770.1, read on the forward strand.
ATTTTTCTGTTCTAGGATCTGTAGTTGCAGCAGTGAACAAATTCCCCGTCCTCATGGAGCACATGTTGTAGGAGGAGGAACAGATATTAAACACATAGATAAAAACGTATAACATCATGTCAGTTAGAAGCAAGTATTATGAAGAACATAACGGCAGGATGCTTTAGATGCAATTTTTTCCACATTTAGAGGATACTAATCTCCACACAAAAGAACAAAACATATTTTTGTGAACAAACGTAGAAAATGACCTACCTGTAAAAGCTGATTTACCATATTTTGTAAAAGCACAGTGGGAAGATTTATAATGTATTTGCTAAGTATATTCCATAGAGTATTTTTTAAACAAATTTTAAAAACCAATTAAAATAGTCTTTGTTCGTCAAGGGCATAACCTTAATTTAATGCTTTGGGAACTAGATTCTCCTTTGAGGGCAATAACACTACCTAACTCTGCTAGACACTGCTTGGTACTGTGTGTGAGATCTTCAGCACACGTAAAGAATTTAACCATCACCTTTAATACTATGGAAGGAGGAAAATACATGCAGATAAGTTTTGCAATTTTAATATAGTAAAGAACAGGGAATCCCAATCAGAAAGCTTAAATTTTTCTCTATAAACACTGAAATGAGGTTATCTAATGATAGTGAGGAGTAGGAAGGTACAGCAGGTGAGAGATTTGAGGAGCAGAAAGACGAGGAAAGCCACAGACTAGGAAAAATATTCACATTCAGTTATTCTGACAAGGACTTGTATTCAGAATACGTGAAGATTTTCCACAATAAACTGCTCAAAATATAACCATCCTAACCAAAAAAAAAGTCTATGAGGTGAATAGAGAGTTCATAAAAGAAGGTTTGCGAATAGCCAATAACCACGTGAAAAGAATGTCAACAACCATAACTGTCAAGAAAATGCAAATTCTAAATACAATTGGATACCACTTCACAGTCGCATCAATGGCAAGAATTAAAAAGATTAGCAAGAAAAAGGTAGACAATGACAACGTGAAGTAATTGTAAATTTCATAATATGTCACTTGATGGCGTATAAAATAATTTAATGACTTTGGAAAACTGGTTGTTCCTTATAAAATTTCTCGTAAAGTTAAGTGCCATATAAAACTATAGCCCAGCAAGCATTATGTATTTATACAAGAGAAAAGAAGACGTATACCCACAAAGAACCTCAGATATATGTTGACAAACGCATAGATAAACAAATTGTGATATACCCATATAATGGAATATCCCTCAGCAAAAAATGAACAAACTACTAATACAAGTTAAATGAATCTCAAAAGCATTGCATATATATAGAGAGAGAAACTTCCTGAAGGGCAGAGTGATGACCTCCCAAAACCTGTTTCTCCAAAAAAGCAATGAGAACACTGGCAAAAGTTGTCAAAATCAACTCTTGAGAACCCTGGATATTTACCAAAGGCTTGCAACAGTTCTAGGAAAATTAATCCATTTATTCAAGTAAACATGTCACAATGTTGCTAAAAAGAGTGAGCTTTGTGTCTTTTTTTTTTTGTGAGGAGATCAGCCCTGTGCTAACATCTGCCAATCCTCCTCTTATTTTTTTGCTGAGGAAGACTGGCCCTGGGCTAACATCCATGCCCATCTTCCTCCACTTTATATGGGATGCCGCCATGACATAGTTTGCCAAGCGGTGCATCGGTGGACGTCCGGATCCCAACCGGCGAACCCCTGGCAGCCGCAGCAGAGCACACGCACTTAACCGCTTGTGCCACCAGGCCGGCCCCTGTGTCCTTTTTATATGCCCTATCCCCACCCCCTCTCCCTACCTGCACAGCATCCTTGACAACTTGAATTATGATTTCATGGCTGAGCACATTTGTCAAACTGCACTAAAATTATTATATTTTATTGTAAGTAAATTTACCTGCATAAGTTTGATTTAAAGGTAAGTTTCGCTTTCCTCAGAGTCAACGAGATCAAATTATTCAGTGGATGATTAATACTGAGGTACGAATAAAAATGACAACAAAGGCAGAACATTATCAGGGCTCTTCCCATACTTAGATTAAAACAGGACAAGAGCTAACCATTGAAGCTTAATCTGTCAAACCCTTTCTTCACCTGGAAAATTTTTAACTATTACGTCAAGGATGGAATCCAGAAAGAAATCTGTTTATCTCTTATCTCTTCTCTTCTCTTTGTTTCTGGTATCAAGGAAGTTGGGCTAAAAAAAAAATAAGAAAATGAATGAGAGGGCCAGCCCCGTGGCTTAGCGGTTAAGTGCGCACGCTCCGCTGCTGGCGGCCCGGGTTCAGATCCCGGGCGTGCACCGACACACCGCTCCTCCCGCCATGCTGAGACCGCGTCCCACATACAGCAACTAGACGTATGTGCAGCTATGACATACAACTATCTACTGGGGCTTTGGGGGAAAAAATAAATAAATAAAATTATAAAAAGAAAATGAATGAGAGAAGCAGCAGAAGGAGAATTAGTTGGATGAAGAGTTTTAAGTAGTAAATAGGAGTGGTCAATGAAATACATAAAAGCTTTCTCAAGTCTTCACGAGTCTGTTCCTTGCTGAGTATTACAAGGCTTTTAGGCTTGTAACATTACAAGCCTCAATACTGAGGCTTGGCCTATGACAGGGACATGGCAATCTGCAATCCCCCACATTGCAACAGCAGAATGTCAAGGCCATGTTGCATCTACCTGCTCACTTTCCCCTCCCTCTGGGGTTCTATGGTGGGCACAATGCAGATAATATTGACCTCTCACGTGTCCTTTTGTGGACCCAACACCAGCAATCATTTCTACTGTGCTGGCCCACCCCTCTTAATGTTGACATGTTCTGACACTTACATAAAGCAACCTGCCCTGTTTGTGTCCACAAAGATTCAACTCACAGTTTCCCTACTCATCACCCTCAACTGCTACATTTTCACTTTCATCACAATTATGAAGACATATTCCAGTGCAGGGCAGCACAAAGACTTCTCCACCTGCAGCTCCCCTGACGGCTGTCTTTGTGTTTTATGGTGGCATGTGTATGAGACCAGCAAATGAGCAGACTGTTGAACAAGGGAAAATTGTGGCCGTGTTTTGTATTTTTGTGGGTTCCATCCTGAATCCATTGATCTACAGCCTGAGGAACAAGGATGTGGAACAGGCTTTGAGAAGAGTGTTTATGAGAAACATTAGTACAATGGAGAAAAGTTCTATTTTGACAGTGTCCCCATGATAAAATAATAAGTCTCAAAAACAATAAAAAAGATATCCCTTGTTGGTGGTACCTGAATGTAATTCTCTTGGATAACAAAATATTTTTTATATATGCATAGTTTGGGATCAAATGAAAGTCTAATGCAAACAATGATTGGAAAAGTAGTTTGGAAATGATGATTGATAAGAAACACAAAAGCAGAAGTCAGCTGTTTATAATAATACAGGGGCATGTTTTTAGTCTCCCTCAAGAACTCATTTCCACTTGGTTACTTAGCAGATAAGTTCTTCATTTCACTTCCTAGGGCATCAATATTGAACACCACTGAGCTACTCTTACCAACAAGGGAAGTGCTTTATGATATATTTCTTGAATATGAAAATGATTTACTTCATATGATATACTACCTAGTTTCCTTTAATGAAAGCTGATTATCTTCTCAAAGAAACTCACATCTCTAATTTCAATGATTTTTCTCACGGCACTTTGGTATATATTTGAGTCTACTTTTCTTTAATATAAAACTGTATGTGTTTTATTTTTTCAAGAAAGAACTTAATGTTTTACATATTTTAATTCCTCTATGATTTGTTTCATTAGTTTCCTCAATCAAAACAGAATCCTTTCTCAATAAAGAATACTCACCTCTGATTTAGTATATTCTTCTCTTACAGAAGGTTTATATAATTTTCCCTACTACATAATTAACAGCTATTGTTATATAATTTTACATATTACCTTTTGGTTCCTGTCTACCCATAAATAATTTTACATAATAGTTCCTCAAGTCGGCATGAATTTGGTTTTAGTGTTTTAAAACTAAATAGTATTGCAAGAATATTCCGAATTGGTTGATGCTCTTTGAATTTGGCTTCTTTTTAATTGTATAATATAACTTTGTTAATATGACATATTTAGTATGCCACATTCTTTTAATAATCAGGATGTTTTTATTTTTTGCCTTCTTTAGGAAGGAAGAAAAAGACAAATACTGTATGATCTCCCCTTTACATGGAATTTAAGAAAACTGAACTCGTTGAACCAGAGACTAGAATGGTGGTTGGCAGGGGTGGGGAAAGTGAGGAGATGTCAGTTAAAGGGTACAAACTTCCAGTTATAAGATGAATGAGTTCTGGGGATCTAATGTACAGCATGGTGACTATAGTTAAAAATACTCTTTTTTTGTACTTGCAAGTGCTAAGAGAATGGATCTGAAATGATTTGGCCACCTCTAAGGCAACAACAAAAAACTGTAATCATGTGAGATGATAGAGTGCTAACTAACCTTATTGTGATAATCATTTCACAATATGTAGATGTATGAAATCATCATGTTGTCCACCTTAAGCCTACACAATGTTATATGTCAATTATATCTCAACAAACCTAGAAACAAAAGAAACTAGTCAATAAAATTTTAAGACTAAAATCATAAGGCTGTATTCTCTGACAACAAACTAAGTTACAAATATGTAACACTGAAATATCATTTAAAAGTCCAAATATAAGGTAATTAAGAACTCTCTTCTAAATAACCCATAAGTTAAAAAGTCACAGGGAATATTACAATGTATTGAAAACTGAACGATACAAAATACCAAATTTAGTGGGTTTCAGCTTAAGCAGTGTTTTAGTGAAATATGAGAAAAGAAGCAAGACTCAATCAATAATCCAAACTTTTGTTTAAAAAAATGAGAAGAAAAGATAAAAGATAATCTCAAGTAAATTCTAAATTTTTCAAAGCAGAGAGCATTCATTCTTTGCCTAGACTTGAGTTTGTGGACCAAGGCTTGCAAGTCACAGGGAAGAAGTAGGCCCCAATAGCTCAGAGGCCACAAACTAAATCCAGAAACTCAAGTCTAGGAAAAGAAAGATCACTCTATTCGTCTCTCTTCCCCTTCCCACAGGGGATATTACACAAGCACATTCACGAGAAACGGGAAACTACTATTGTGACCCACAGGTTCTGGCTTCACTTAGTAAGTCAAAGAGGTATACAGAAGGGTGTTTCTTAAAGACTCCTAGCCCCAAAAGACAGATGGTAATAAGAATGGAATAAATTCAAGGAACTGAACTGAGAGAATGTTTGTCCTGTTTACCATTGTAAACAAGAGTACACCAGCATTTCAGGGAGTATTAACTAGGACTTTTCACTTAGAGCAGTTGTCCTCAAAATTTGAAGTGTTTACAAATCACCCAGGATTTGGTTAAAACAGAGATCTGTGTGTGGTAGACCTGAGGCACAGAATGCAATGCTACGTTTCTAACAACCTCCAAGGTTAACACTTTCGCTCCTGGTCCATGGACCACACATTGAGGAACAAGGGCCTAGACTAATAAGTGCAGCTCATTTCTTCCCAGACATGAGCTTTTTAGCTGAGACACTTGTGTCATATCCAGAAAGAACATCAACACTCGTCATGAAAATGCAAAGACATTTGAGCCAAATATTTACAGTTATGGTTTATTGGAAATTGGAGGCATTGCCATCCTAGTGACCATATTTCATCTGAGCACATTCTTCGAGGCCTGATTACATCTTTTTTCCGCAGACTGTAGGTGAATGGATTAAGCACTGGGCTTAGAAGTATAGAAGACAGCTATTATTTTTGATTCTTCGATAGTCTTATCTGTTGGTGGTCTTACATACATGCAGAAGAGAGTTCCATAAGATAGAGTAACAGCCATCACTTGGGAACAACAGGTGGAGAATGCCTTGTGCCTTCCCTCTGCTGATTTGATCCGGTGGATGGCAGCAACAATGAAGGCATAGGACACCAGGATGATGGTGAGAGAGTTGGAGAGGTTGAAGCCAGCTGGTATGAGCATGGCTGATCTTTGACATAAGTATCAGAGCAAGAAAGCTTCATGAGTGGCGAATCAGCACAGTAGATGTGGTTGATGACACTAGATCTACAGAAGGTCAAGTGGAAGGTCAGGATGGCCTGGAATAGCCCATCTGAGAAGCCATGGACGTAATGAAATGTGGCTAAGCAGATGGAGACACGCCTGGACATTTTCGCACTGTAGCGCAGAGTGTTGCGTAGGGCCAAGTAGCGGTCATAGGTCGTTGCTGCCAGCATGTAAATCTCAGTCAGGAGAAGTGCAATGAATATGTAACACTGTGTAAAGCAGCCAGCGAAGGTGACGGTCTTCTTTTCTGGTAAGAAATTAGTCAACTTCTGTGGGGTTGCGTTCGAGGTCTAGCACAAATCTACAAAGGCTAAATTAGTGAGGAAGAAGTACCTGGGCACGTGAAGGCGAGAGTCGAGTCTGATTAACACCATCATGCCCAGGTTGCCTAAGAGGGTGACAAAGTACACAACCAGAAACAGCACAAAAAGGAGAGGCTGGAGTTCGGGGCCATCTGTGAGCCCCAGGAGAATGAATTCTGTTATTGCACTCTCATTTGTGATGGACATTTTCTAGAGTCTGTGCCTGCATTTGAAACAAATGAAAATAAAGCAGCATGAAGGTACAAATCATATTACTGACGACTGAAACAACTTTTCTCTAAACCTTCGCATGTCATTAAATGAATACTATCATAACCGGACTTTGTACTTCTACTAAGCCATGATTTCAGTTGCCACTGTAAGTATTCTATTTCCATCTGTATACCTACAGTTATACCTATAGGAATACCTATAGATAACTCTACTTATACCTTTTCCTATTTCCATATGCAACTGTGGTACGTATTCCCTATATCCCTGCACTATTTTTTGCCTCTCGAACTCTACACATCCTATAAAGCCTAGTTCAAAGCCCAGTCCTTTGTGAAGCATGCCTCACTCCACTCACAGCGTGCATGAGCTGGAATTAATCCCTTTAGGCTTTCTGCTTCCAGCGCACTCTATACACTGCTAATTTGTTCACTGGGACATTACATCATCATAGTGAATCTACTTTCTACCCATATTTTAGTTCTTCAGGGTGAGGGACAAAGTTCATTATTGTACTGTGACTTCTCAGCATATGTTTATACATTGATTTTACAAAGAAAAGAAAAAAACAGTGTAAGCATGAAAGATGAATTACTTGCAATGTTTTACTCATGTCTGTGTCGCCACGGAGAATTTCATGATGTATTATGCTTAGGAGAATTAGTACTTTTGAACTTTAGTGTACAAAGCAGTTGCTTTGGAAGGTCGTTATTCAATAAAAGTCACAGAACATTCATTTCATCAAGTCTTATGTGGGATACTGGGATCATCGTATTCAACAATTATCCAGAAAATTCTGATGCGGATGTTCCCAGAATCACTCTTTAAAAAAGCACTGCCACAGTGGTCCCATAAACTTATGCCAAATAATTGAACAAATAATCATCAAATCGAATCAAATCTTACTTAGCATTTTGAGGACCATCTACAGCAATGATGTAATGTATTGATAAAGAAAAGGAGTAAGTTTTCATAGTTTGTATTTAAGTTATGAATCACAGCTTGTGTCTATTAGAGGTATTCCAAACCCTATGGCTTTTTATCTCCTTCATGTCACTAGAGCTGAATCCCCTTTTCCTTTCTCTTGAGATGCTTTTATTTTTTGCCCTTTCTCTCATACTTTGTTTCTTTTAAAAATCTTCCCAATTCTTGTTTCTTTTCAATAATGAGTCACTACAACTTACTATAGTATTAGTTTTAGAAAGATAGTGACAAATTCTTTTTTTGTGTGTGTGAGGAAGATCAGCCCTGAGCTAACATCTATGACAATCCTCCAGTTTTTGCTGAGGAAGACTGGCCCTGGGCTAACATCCATGCCCATCTTCCTCTACTTTATGTGGGATGCCACCACAGCATGGCCTGACAAGCGGTGCATCAGTGCATCATTGTGCGCCCGGGATCTGAACACAGGCCGCCAGCAGCGGAGTGTGCGCACTTAACTGCTGCACCACAAGGTCAGCTCGATAGTGACAAATTCTTTTGGTGCCTATATCTCCATTACTCAGAATTGTAAATACTTAATAAACAATTGTTGAATACACTAATAATTGTTATAGATGAAATATAATGACCCTTAACCATAAGTTACCACTTTTCCCCATTTGTAAGTAGGATTAACAGTATCGGTTCTGTCTCCCTCTCAAGTCATGGTGGACATCAAGCTAGATATTCATAAACAAGTATTTATTGATGCTCAACATGTCATGTGATTAGGCACTTCAGATGCAGAAATGAACAAAACCTTCAAACCCCCTGCCCTTCTGGCATTCACATTCTAGTGGACAGAGAGAGACAGTATTGTGAGTAAGTAAACGGTGTTTCAAATGGCACTGTTATAGAAAAAAATAAAGAAAATGGGGTTTAGAGGAAAGGGTGTTCAAATTTTAAATAGTAACATCAACAAAGAACTCATGAAAAGTGACTTTTTTAGAAACAAACTGAAAGAGAAAGAGAACAAGCAATAAGGTTATTGTAAGAAGGATGTTCTAGGAAGGATAAAGATCAGATGCAAAGACACCATATGTGATCTTTCTGTGAAACTGCTAGTGACGTGTATGTACAGAGTTCATGCAGAGGAGTGCAGAAAATCCAGCAGAGACATTCACTAAAATGCAAATGTTTCACTTCATTGAAAGTCTGGTTGCTCTCTACCTAAGACTTTCCTTCCAAGAATATCAATGGCCTTCCCTGGAGAAGAAGAGTCAGGGGTTAGTTGCAGTCCTTTCAAGAAATGTCTAGAAGGAAACACTCTGGAATCAGAATATTTATTTGTATGACAGCAGTGAGGTGACTTAGGAGATGTCTTCATGTTCTTCTACACCCAGAAAACCTCAGAGAGAGAACAAGTGGTGGTTACCAGAACAGAGAAAAATGGAAGGAAAAAGAACAGAATTTGGCAATTTCAGATATATAAAGACATGGCAGGAAATTGGACTTGAGGGTTTCATTTGCAGAAGGACTCATTTGTTGCATGTCACTAATGATGGCCTGTGGGATCTGAAAAGGTCTTGACTCACAAGCTCAGTGACCTGTGTGAGATCCAGAAATATCCAGTTGAATAGAACAGAGGTACTGATAAGTGAAGAGGCAAAAAGGACTGAATATTATGTGTTTACAGAGAAAGAAAATCACAGCCAATCTGACTGCCTGAGTCAGGCCAGAGCAAAAGGTGAACGTCTTCTGAACAAGGTGCTTGTGCGTTTACTGGTTCACAACCAGGCGGAGCCTCTACCTGATGGAGAAAGAACTCAGAGGAGTAGCTCAAGGATAGTAGAAAATTACAAATTGTGAAACCTGCAACTAGGACCAGCTACATAATATACAGTGTCCAGGAGAAAATAAAATGTAAGGGATCCTTGTTCAAAAAGTATTAAGAATTTCAAGACTGTGACAGCAGAGTATTAAACCAAACTTGAGAGACTTCTGAAAACACGGTCCTGTCAACGGTATAAGTTGCATGTCCATGAAGCCAGCCTTTCCTGGCACACATGGGCTATCAGAGCTGACAGTGAGGATGTGGAAGAAAAGGAGAGCATCCTCACCCCTGCTAAAATAAAGACTAGAAGAAGGAGAAGAAGGAAGAGGAGGGGGATCATGACGTGAGTGGAGGGGAAGAAGAAGAAGGGTGAGGAGGAGCAGGAGGAGGAGGAGAAGAAGAAGAGGAAGGGGAGGGGGAGAAAGAAGAAAAGGATGAGGAAGAAGGAGAAGAGAAAGAAGCCCCTAAGCAAGGAGTTAGCCCTGGAGAGATCCTCTAGATGGTCACCCAGCTCAATAGGCTAGCTTTTTCTCTTGGCCATTCAATTACAGGTGAATGAGAAAAGACTTTGTTTAAGACAAAAAAGCAAGTAGAGCTATGGAAAAACTTTTAGCCACAACTCATTATAAGAATTGTCCTTAATTTTTTCTTTTACATGGATCTCTTGAAAAATCTAATGAAACTGTGGATCCTCAACTAAGTTAAAGCACACACTCAAAATTTTACCCCTCCCTCCAAAGATATAAGAATCTCATAGATCACCTGGCTCTAACTATAGGAATTCCTGTTTTGGGGTGAGCTCCATCCTGCACCTGAAAATGTCCTTACGTTTGTTGTGGTGAGCAGAATGTTTTCCTTCTTTGGTTCTTTTGAACCAGTGACAGGTCTACAAAATATTGTCCAAGAAGATCAACTGAAATTTCGATAAGCCTGTTGCCAGGAAAGTTAGCTGTGGTTCAAACTCTGCTACTGAAAACAGAAGGGATTGCCTCAAAGCATTTTGAGGAAACAGGGTACACCAATGTTGAAATTGTCCTAGAGGTTTGTGGAAAATATGGTTTGTCCATTTATGCATATAGAGGTGGAGATAAGGAATATGTTTGAAATGAACACTAGAAACATAATAACCAGTCACTTTTTAAGAAACAACCTTCCAGGTGACTTAAAATCTTGGTAAATAGAACTGCTTCATTTACTGGAAATGGGGAGATGCAGGGAAAAAAAAGACCAAAGGAGATTTTCGTGTTGTCCTCAGGGACGTAAAGAGCTCTATGCCACTGGGAACTACAGATAAAGAAAAGCTGACTACTCTACTCTGTTTTCAGAATGACTTTCTGTTTGTAGTAAGGAAAGTAAATGGGCTACCTCCATCTCCTTCTCATTGATCCCTCCTCCTGCTCCCTACAATGGTAACTTAGAAATGTTCCACCAGATAATTAAGGAGAAGAAAGGCTTGAAATTCAGGTTTTAAGGCGCTTAGAGGCAAGTAGTGAGAAAATAATATCAATTCATGAGAGCATCTACAAGGAAAGAAAGTGTCCACAAATACAGTTCCAGAGTGAGTGGTGAGCCTAAAGGCCACCAGAATGTCTGGTGTGAACTTGACGTTTGCAGCTGAAGTAGATCAGCCCTCGTTACAGGCGTACACTGATGCCTGACTCATCAGCAGGACGGTCCTCATGATCAGACCCACATGAGGAGGGGAGCACTATGCTGCTCACTGAGCTTTCTCTCCGTGTTTAGAGAAGAATTCCATCATGTAAACAAAGGATGTGGGTAGGTCTGGAACTGTATCCAGCTCTGTCACCACCTTGCTCTCTGAGTGAAATTGGGTAACATTTAGCTCAGTTGCAACTTTTTCAAAATAAATAAATCAAATTAGACGATGTGGGGCCTGCCCTAACATAGTGAACATCAAGCAGGCAATACCTTAGCATTTAGAAAGTCAGAACTTCATGAATCTAATTCCAGTTAGTGATTCTGATTCTGGATCCATTGTTTATGAATTCCATGATAGTGGCAAGTTATTTAACCTGTCCTACCTTAAATCCCAGCTATAAAATGAGAAACGCAATTGTCATGAGGAATAAGATAGTTGATTCAAAGCATAGAAAAGTCTTTTGCATACAGTAGGGATGTGATGGGTGATGCAAGAAATAGAATTAAGATTTTTTTCAGAGCTGATCTCTCCTCTCTACTTCTTAGTCCACAGCCCCTGAGGGCAGGGCATGCCCTCTTTCAGAGCTAAAACTCTAGATTCCTGAGCCCCATTGATTTGTAAAGCCATAGAAAATCTGATTTTGTGTGTGTGTGTGAGGAAGATCAGCCGTGAGCTAACATCTGCCAATCCTCCTCTTGTTGCTGAGGAAGGCTGGCCCTAGGCTAACATCCCTGCCCACCTTCCTCCACTTTATATGGGACACCGCCACAGCATGGCTTGCCAAGCAGTGCATTGGTGCGTACCCGGGATCCTAACTGCAAACCCCGGGCTGCCGCAGCGGAGCGCACGCACTTAATCACTTGCGCCACCGGGCCAGCCCCGAAAATCTGATTTTTAAGGATGGAAAATCCTTGTAATTTGTAGACCTGACTTTGAGACTTGAATAAAGCCTCTCTTAACTAAAAATAAAGAAAGTAAAAACACAGAGACTTACTTCTGGTTCTGTAAGCACCTATTTTCTTAACTTCTGATTAAGGAAGTTTCTTGGTGTCTTTCTAAGCAGTAAACATAGGAGAGGAGACAGTTTTAGTATAAAAGAAAAAGCAAACATAAAAATCAGACCATCTTAAAAGTAGGATTAGAGGGGGCAGCCCCGTGGTGTAGTGGTGGAGTTCAGCAAGCTCTGCTTCAGCAGCCTGGGTTTGCCAGGTTTGGATCCCAGGTGCAGACCTACACCACACATCAGCCATGCTGTGGCAGTGACCCACATACAAAATAGAGGAAGGCTGGTGCAGATGTTAGCTTAAGGCTAATCTTCCTCAAGTAAAAAAAAAAGAGGAAGATTGGCAACAGATATTAACTGTAGGCGAATCTTCCTCGTCAAAAAAAAAAAAGATAGGATTAGAGTCTGTTTTGCAGCATTTACTATACCAGGAAAAATAAAGACTTAAATATGCAAAAGCAAAACTTTAGAACGTTGAGAAAAAAGATAGGAGAATATCTGTATAATAGGAAAAAATTATTTTAGACAGGACCTACAAACCACAACGATAAAGAGAAGATTGGCAGCTTTGAACTATGTTAAAATGAAAAACTTCTGCAGCACCAAATATACCGCTCACAAGGATGAAATACAAGCTACAAACATGTTGAAGATATTTGCATTTGATACATCATTAAAAGATTAGTATCTGACTCAGAATATATAAAGAGCTATTACAAATGCAGGAAATAACCAGCTGAAAGGTGAACAAAGAATATGGACATGCAACTGAAAACAAGAGAAATCTTCATTTGGCATAAAAGCATTTAAAAATACTTCCCTTCACTTATCATGACAATTCAAAAACTTAAAGAAGAAACAAGAATCCATTTTGCACCCATTAGATTTGAAAATATTTTAAAGGTCTGACAGTACATTGTGTTGACAAGAATGTGGAGTAAAGGGCGCTCTTACACCGTCTTGGCAAGAGCGTAAATTGGTGGAACAATTTGGTGATATCTACTCAATTTAAAGATGTTCACATCTCATGACCCAGAATTTACGATCCTGGGTATCTACATGAGAGGAACTCTTGAACTGCTACACATTCAGAATTCCACAAGAAAATGTATTGCTGGATTTTCATATTTTCAGTAACTAGAAAAATGTAAGTGTCCATCAATAGTAGAATGAATAAATAAATTGTGGCATATTTATATATTGCCGTAAAATTATCAATGATAAATGCTGCTAAATGAATTAGCATAGATAGATCTAACAATGTTTAGTGAAAAGTAAAATAAATTGCAGAAGGCAACATGGAGTGATTTCATTTATATCAGGATTTAAATCAAGCAAAATAATACTATATCAATCTGTGGATACATAAACACCCAGAAAATGCTAAAACTCTACATAGGGATAAGAAATATTAAATTCATAACTAGAGTTTAATTCAGGAAATGGGGAGAGAAACAGAATGAGGCAAGGAGGGGTCAATTTGAGAATATCTGAGTTTCTGAAATATCTGAAACAGAAGTGGCGTCATGTGAAAACTTAACGATGATTAGTTGTGCTTACATAGGTGGTCTTTATATTATAATTTTCTATTTTGGGCTGTGTGTTGGAAATATTCCATAATAAAAAATTAGCAAGTGAAACCACAAAACCAGTTTTATAATGAGGATGCATATTAGTTAAAGAAAAAGAAATAAAAATTCTTCTAAAGGAAATTTGACATTTATATCTTAAAGTAATAATCTGAGATGCCCAAAGATCTTCATTGCTATATAATATATATGAAGAGGAAATAAATAAAAACTCCCTTATTATGGTGGACGAGTTTCTGGAAAATAGTTTAGAATTTACTGAGCACTATAAAAATCCAACAAATTATCATTTGTCATAGCATCATTTGGTAATTCTGTCTTTCATAACTTTAACCAGTATGAGTACTAGAGGTAGAGTCATTTATTCTCTACTGATTTTATAGAGCAATAACAATGCCTTCTGGTCATGACTTTGAATTTCTCTGTGGTATTATTTTCAATTCACTGAGATAGCACTGTAAACACTAACAAATAATTTGACACATTCTTGCAAGTCCCACATGTGAATTACAAAAGACAAAAATATACTCAATGACAAAACATGATTGGTTAATTTAAAATGCTCATTAATTGGTCAGATAAAACAGGCTTATTACATCCCTGTGACCAAAATGTCTACTTTATTTAGCAAACAGTTTCTTTCGGATCGCTTTCCTGATTGCTGTTTTAACATCTTTGTTCCGCAAGCTATAGATAAAAGGGTTTAACATAGGACTCACAAAGATATAAAAAACAGCGACAATTTTCCCCTGTGCTACAGTTGCCTCAGAAGGGGACCTCAGATACATGCAGAACAGTGTTCCATAAAGGATGGTGACAGCTGTCAGATGGGACCCACAGGTGGAGAAGGCCTTGCGTCTCCCCTCAGCAGAGCGCATACGCAGAATAGTCACGAAAATGAACATGTAGGAGACGAGGATGACGGTGAGAGAAAAGGTAAAGTTGGAACCAGCCCCCACAAACATGGCAGTTTCTTTGACATGAGTATCTGAGCAGGCAAGGACTAAAAGAGGAGGGTCTGCACAGTAAAAGTGGTTGATCTCGTTGGGTCCACAGAAGGAGAGACGAAGCATCAGGATGGTCTGTGCCAGACCGTTTGCAAAGCCATAAATGTAAGGAGTAGCAACAAGAGACAAGCAGACACATCTGGACATTTTGCTACCATACAGCAAGGGTTTACAGATGGCCATGTAGCGATCATAAGCCATCACTGTGAGCATATAATAATCTGTGATCACCAAGGCAATAAAAAAGTGGAACTGTATAAAGCAACCAATGAAGGAAATAGTTTTTCTCTTGGATAAGAAGTTAACCAGCATCTGAGGAGTGACATTGGTAGTATAACAGAGATCTACGAAGGAGAGGTGACTGAGGAAGAAGTACATTGGAGTGTGAAGTTTTGGGTCACTTCTGATTAATAAAATCATGCTCACATTGCCGATCACTGTGAGGAGATAGATGACTAGGAAAACCACAAAGAGGAGAGGCTGCAACTCGGCTCGATCTGTCAGTCCCAGGAGAATAAACTCAGTCACTGTTGTGCAGTTTTTCTTTAACATTGTGTTTGCTTGGCTTCAAATGAGGTCTAAAGTAAAGGAAATAAAAATGCATTTGTCTTTTGTCATTTCTCCATTACCCTCATCACGGGGGTACTTCTTCATCTTCTCTCAAACTTGTAAATACATGTGGCAGAAGTAAGCAAGTGACTGACGTTTTAAATATCTAAATTAATATAGAACCCCTTTGTATAAAGGCAGTCCTATTTTTAAATGCTTTTCTGCAAATCTTTTCATGTTTGAAAAGCCTTTATTTTTTCTGCAAGTCTTTACCATATTTGTTCAATTATAATTTCCTTAGACAATTTCCTTCAACATTGCTGTCTTTGAATTTGTAATCCTTTGTTTTTCCATACACCTTTTGATGTGGTATCTCAAGCATCTGTCATTGACATTCATCTGTTTTTCAGAGCTGAATGGACTTTGGGAAATGGAACTGATGTATGGCAAATGTTCTTGTAAAACTAGGATCTGTCTACCTGTCTCTCTAAACTCAAGATTATTTTCAATCTTTCCCTCTCCTTGCCACATCTGTCCATTTTCCCCACTCCAGTCTATTTCAGGGGGCCCTGATATCACCAAATTTTACTTAAATTTTAAGACTCATCTCAAAGGATCTTTGCTTTCTGTATTATTGCCAATTATATAAGGAGGCAAAAATTTCTTCATGGGTCTCAAAAATAAATCAATGTGTTTGTATAAAAACAGATGTATATAGCATACACAAATAATATGTGTGTGTGTGTGTAGGTATACACATACACATATATTGGTGGTATTAAATATTCATGAGTGAGTGATAAAATAATGTATTAAAAGTCTCCCAGGTGGGGGGAAGATAATCATGAAAAAAAAGATTGACAAACATATCCCCAGACCATAACAATTTTGTAATAACTCCACTTCATTTTAACTCTTGCAAAAAATGAGACAAACCCTATAACATGAATCAATTTAAGTTCTTTAAAACATGTAAATGGTCAGACTGAAATAACAACAATACCAGCTACACACTGAGACAGTACATAAAATACCACGGCGTGCGTCTCCCAACATTTTTGCAGGATGAAAGTGGCCATGAAAACCACTGAGGAAAAATCTACATTCTCTTTCAATAACACATCCCCAGGTATGTAAATATTGTACGGACTCTTGTTGGTAGCTACAGTGCCAAGGAGGGACACAGGTCACTTTGTAAGGTACTTTATAAATGTACCACTCCAACATTCTTTCCCATTGCATTATCCTATTCTGCACTTTGGACGTATTGACTAGGGTAATAAAATGCAAGAAAAATATCATAAATCAATAGAATCAAAATCATTTTTTATTTTTCTTTTTTAAGTTCATAATGTCATAGTAATTGTCATAATAGGCAAATATTCCTTGGTGCTATGATGGTATATTTAATAAGTCTCTATTTTTAAACATTAATTAAGAGCCAAAATAATAAATACCTCGATTAATTTTTGAATGCTTGTAATGCAAGCAATGAACATTCCAGATAATTGAACTGAGTACTTTATGGTAATAACCTTCATTTAAAGAAACAGAACACGACGTCCTACATGATTTGAGCAAGAAAACTTCAGAGAGAAGTATTTGCATGTGGACAGATGTGGCTCTGGGGACACCCACGGCTTTACACTCATGACATTCACCCTCACCCTGAGGCTCTCTCGTGTAGATGTTTGCTGCCACTACATAGTGACCCAAAGAGTCTAGAAGGTTGGTCTTTAGCTTTAACAAGGATGATGTCTCCTTGGCATGTGGTTGTGGTTCAATTTGAAGTGGAAAAAGAAATTTAGAGACGACATCTTCATGAAGTGCACTTTGAATTAATTTTAAATAATTTATATAGATTATAACCTAAACGTGGCCAATTCTCCACGAAGGGGGTGCCGACCATTACATGATATGATGCTTATAATTATAAAGAGTAGCGTTGTTAACTCGGAAGGAACCAAATAGTTTATTTAATACCACTTTGTTTTTCTTCATGAAATGAGAAAGTAAGCATGGTTAGTTCCTGAGAGTCAGCAGAGTGTAACAGTTACTGGGGTCTGAAGCCAGACTTCCTGGCTGAAAATCCCATATCCTCTACCCTAGCTGTAGGGCTTGGGCAAGCTATTCATCTCCATTGTAAACACATAAAGACTTGTACTCTGAGAGAGTAGTAGAATTTCATTCAGGGTATTTAGTGATTCATCAGAATATGTTTCAGCACATAATTTTATTTTTGTTGATTAAAATATTTATTTCAGTTTCTAAAATATGTTTTACAATACCTCTTCCTACCTGTGAAAGAAGAGTGTTTCCCTGACGAGAGCATGGATATGAAGAACTGAAGAGTTTATAATGGAATTGTTATAAAGGGACCAAATCCCCATGGTTTAATTATTTCCAGCAGAAAGTCATTCAGACTGTGAACAACCACTATCTTTTTTATTCTTTTAAAAATCATAAGCTTATTGAGAACATGATTTTTGCCCACTCCCCAATATCACCAGAGAATCAAATTTCCCGAGAATGAGGAAGCAATGGGATTCATTATTAATTTTAATTTATGCCTGAATGTCTTAATATTTTTTGACTCGGGGGAAATATTAAGTTCTCCTGTTTACAACATGTAAGATAGAATAGTGTGTGGTGTAGGGAGAGAGTTTTGGCATTTGGAAAACCACTGGAAGATGAATTAGCTTTTGTTGAACGTGGACTAGTTATTTATTTACTAATCTGAGTCTTGAACTTTATTTTTCAGTAGGAAAAATAATACATAGTGTTGGATTCCCAAGGGGAAGGGGAGGGAAATCCCAACTCACCAGGTCTCGGGATGACGCGGGCCCACAGACACAGAAGACCGAACTTGATGCAAACGCAAGAGGTTTATTGAACGGAGCTCCGGGTCGACTCGTGTCTCTCGCAGGAGACAGAGGGGTCGACCCCGAGCCTTAGGGGGCAAGTTCTTTTATAGGATTTGGGAGCATAAAGCGGGAAAAGGTTGGCGCGGTTTTACATGATTGGTTAATTCAAAACATTCAGACAGTTACATTTTATGGCGCGAATTGCTACGGCGCGAAACAGCTATCAAGGTGCACACACATGTCCCCATCTGGCCCCCCTCCACCCCGACCCTCCCAAACTTATCCCTCTGTAGCACTCCCTTGTTCTCAATTTTCTCTGAACAGTTTAGGGTGAGTCTTCCGCGAACAGAGTCAGTTGGGATCGATAGACTCTATTCATAGAAGACTCGCCCCAACTGCCCCTTAAGGTGTTAACATATTAAATTTTTAACATAATTTACATTCTTCAATAGCTATGGGAACATTGTAGAAACATGGATAAGATAGTTGTCTGGTGATTCTCCCTTTGTCGCCCTACCCCACCCAGATCTGTTGCCTTTTCTTGTCTGCCTTGTTCTGTCCACCCAGAATTTCACCCTCAGGCGTCACGTCAATAGAGCTCCTTTGGTAACTAGTTTCCAGCTCAGTTTAGCCAATGGGAGAAACCAGCAGGATGTCAGCGGTGGGAGGAAGAGAAAAGTAGCTCAGTTTCTTTCTCATTCTCTCCCAGCTTCACAATGAAGGTGCTAGAGTGGCTGAAACCTTCCGGGGAAAACTACCGTGGAAGTGTGTGTTGGGGAAGAAGGTGACCAGGGACTCTCTTCTCGGTTCTAGCTCTCATTGGGCTCTAGTGACATATGCCACTGCCCAGCCATTTCAGCATTAGGAGTGGAACTGTCACATAAATAGAGTCACATATGTAAATAATCATTTCTGAAGTGATAAATGATATAAGGAAAGATAGATCATGGTTCATGATTAAAGAGCTATTTGTTATGGAGTAACTTAGATTAGTGGCCAGGCAATGCCTTTCAGAAGATGTGTTATTAGAAGAGAGATCTGAATGAAGTGATGGAATGAGTCACTCAAAGGTCTGAGGGAAGAACTTTCTAAGCAGAGGGAATAGCATGTGCAAAGGCCCTGAGGTGGGAATGTGCTCAGCATGTTCAAGAAACAGCTGGAAGATCCATATGGCAGAAGAAGTACTGAAGAGTAAGTGGTCAAAGAGTTTGGAGAAGTGGATAGGAAGGCATCACCTCAGTCCTTGTAGGCTCTGTGATGTTTCTTAAGAAGTTTAGATTTTAGCCCAAGTGTGTTGGAAAATCTTGGACTATTTCACCAGATCAGTAACATGATGTGATTATACTTATGAAAGATCATTGGCTTGCATTGAAACAGATGATTTCAAATGTGGAAGGAGGATGATTGTTATTGTAGATTGGGCAAAAAATGATTTCATCTTAGACCAGACTGGTAGCAGAGGAAATGCTGATAAGCTGTGTTAAGATTCAATATATAATATTTAGAAATTAGAACAGACAAGATTTCCTCATAGTTAAATACAAAGTGTGATATTGAGTATATGGGGTAAATTGAATAAATATGAAATATATATGAAACATAAAATAAATTATGTTTGTCCAACATATTGTCCACTTTAGTTAGCAACACCAATTTTCAAAAGAACAAAGTACTACTTTCTTTAAATATTTAGGCAGTTTTTATATTTTTCCCTCTTTAGGAAAATGTTCATAAATACAAGTTAGTGCTTCTGATGAGTTATTGTTTTAAGATAGATTTCTACAGTTTTATTCTTGCATGTTTTTATATTTCATACTTTTTGGATGTACTGATGTGTAAAGTCACCACCAGCAAATGGCACCCAAGTTTCTCTACATCCTCAAATGCATTGAAAGTGTTCATTCTATTCTGTGTATGTGTGAATATAGTAGATATAAATCAATGCAGAAAACATTGATCCATCAGATACAATTTATTGAAACTCAACTTTAATTTGTTTCACTTCTTCTCAGTGTCATAGTATGATCGATACCTGAAGGTCGTGTTTAAGCTTGAAAAGAAGAAGAAGAAAAAAGCCTTTATTTGGAGGAAGTGTCTCTTGAGAAGAAAACTTCTGAATGAAAGAAAAATTCTGTTTTCCAGATTAAAACATTGTAGATAGAGATTGATGTTGACTTGTCCCCATAACCCACTCTTAACAAACATAAGCATAACTTTATTTATCACTGAAGACACTCAAAATATTCAGAAACACGATATTTTTAAGGGGAAAAGTAATAGGAACTTGAATTAGAAAAATCTAGATGACCATCCAGTTCAATACTGTTATAAAAGGGGTTTTGAACCTCTGCTTTCTCCTACTTTCATAATTAAATTCTAACATTAATCAGTAAAGACCCTTTAATTTTACATCTAGAGATCTGGATGATATTGAAAACATGCAGTTTTTTGTTTGTTTCTTGCTTATAAAAGCAATAATTGTTTATCATGTAAAATTGGTACATAGATGTAAAGAATAAGTCAGTTTTACTTTTCCGTAATCTTAGTATTTTACAAGGTTATTATAATGTGTATATTTTTGTACACTTCTTTTTTCATGAAACCTATATAAAATGATTTGCCCCTTCCTTAACTGGGAACTTCTTCATTTTAATGTCTGTATAACATTCTAGTGTAAAAATCTGTCACTCGATAGTCCCAATCCCCTCATGATCACAGCCAACACACCCTTCCGGGGTTCTAGTTATTTACGGGCAGCTTCTGCTCTGTCTACCGTACACCTGTGCCTGACCGGTTATTAAATGCAGGCAGCCCTCACTCTGCACTGCACTGTGGTAACTGGGATCCCTGCAAAGCAAGGACACGTTCCCAGTCTGTACAGGTTTCACTTAAGCTGGTACTGTGTAAAGTGAGGGCTGCCTGTGTTTAATATGTAACTTCTTTCCTTTTTCTCAACAATAAAGCCGACATTACTATGAAAATCTTCCATTTCTTATTATGCCTTCAGCACATTCTTAAAATTGGACTGAGTAAAAGTGTGCAAACATTTTTAAGATTCCTTAAAACATAATGTTAAATTGATTTCCAGAAAAACTGCATCATATTGTTCTTCTTGACACTGTGGGGGTCATAGATGGCCCCCCCATAATGTGTCTCTGTGGCTTGATTATTTTTAAGAACAAATGACTCTGAAAGAAACTTCGAAGTCCCCAGCAACTGCCTAAAAGAATTTAAAAAAGAAGGGCCTGTTCCGGGAAGGTGGTAATACCATGAGATAACTGTGATGTAATGTAAAATGTGTCTCTCAGGTCACATTGTCTGGAGTTGGCCCTTTTGCATTTCCATCCCCAAGTAAATTGCATTCTTCCCTCCTGAAGTCCCAAAGGACCAAGCCCAACACTCTCCTTTGTCTTTAGCTAAAAATGCTGTTTAAGGTGTCAACCTCAGCTGTTCTGGTAAGTGGCTCAGTTTTCCTGGGTTTCTCCCGTGTATACATGTTATAAAGCTTTGTTTGATTTTCTCCTATTATTCTGTCTCACGTCAATTTAAATCTTAGGCCAGCCAGAAGCACTTAGAGAGAGCAGAGGAATTGTCTTCCTCCCCTACAACACAATCAGTGTAGAAAGTGCCAGTCTTTTTTGAACTCTCTTAAATAGAAACACTACACAAAGCAGTCTCTTAATTCATATTTTTGATTACTAACATTAGTACTCATTAATTTTAATATGTTTATATTTTTATCAGTTTTTCACATATAGCCTTCAACATTTATCTATATGATAGTGTTTCAGTACTTCATATGATTTCTGTGAACTTATCATATCTTAATAAGTTTACCCTTTACCATATCTGGGGCAAAAACTTTGCCAAAGTATTGGATGCCTCTTTATGGCCAAATTCGAGTAACTTTTCCACTGTGAATTTCTCCACTGCAATTAAGCATAGCAATATTTCTTCCAATTCTTTAAAAACTTAATAATTATTTTACTTTGGATCAATATAAATTTTTTTTCAGTGTTTGAAATGACTCACAGTTGAGTATGTGTGGGCATGTCAGTTCTTTGGGAGGATAGTTGCTGGCAAAGGACAACCTCGTTAAGAATAAGATTCTGTATTTAGTTATCTTTGTTGAACAATAATGTTGCATAATGGACACATAATGGTATAATGAAAAAATAAGTGTTTGTGTAAAAACGTTAACAAATATACAGCCTTAATGCGTAAAGGTTAAATGCTTTTCTCCTCATTTATGGCTTACCAGCACCTCTCTGCCTTTCTGGCAAAAAAAACCTTAACTCACCTGTAACCTTTCTTCCCTAAGCAGTCCTCTCTATGGCCTCCATGCCATATATCTCCCTGTCAGATCTGGGGACAGGGCTATAACAATACTGTTAGTACTAAAATATTTTCCATATTTCTAAAATAATTTACAAGGGATATGTATTATATGTATAGCCATAATTGATCTTTATTAATAAGTGTGCATGTACTTTCAAGATTGAACATTCATAATTTCTGAGTTAAAACATTGGATAGCTTAGAAGCATCTGATTTGCATTCTCCTAAGACAAATTTGAAAGGAAAAAATGACAAAGATAGAATTTCTCTACTAGAAATTAAAACACATTTTAAATCTACTGTCGGGAGAGAGAGAGAATCTCCCTCTGCCCTTTTCCTTAAGGTTCTTATGTCTGGCCAAATAATTAACTAGACAGGTTAGCAGGAGAAAATAATACCAAGTTTAATAACATGTATACATGGGAGAAAGCAGGGACACTGAGTTTCTCAACACAATAGCAGAAATTCTCGTCTTAAATACCATGTTCAGCCAATGACAAAGGAGGATGTTGGGGGTGGGGGGGAGTCAGTTACAGGAGATTACCACTAAAGCACAGTAAACAAGAGTAAGGTTATTATGCAGATTTAAGGCCTCACCTTCCACATTGATAAGTCTCTAGAAATGAGGCCATCCCCTCTTTTCCCAATACAGAGAGGGAGACACCTTTACAAATGGAGATTTCCCTAATGAATGTAAATGTTTTTCTGGCAACTCCTTGCAGGGCCATCTAGAGAATGTGGCCAGAGAGACATAAGATGGGCTTGTTGATTCCTTTTCTGTTGTAACATCTATTTTACATTATATTACAGCCATCAGATAGAAGATCTGTTCCAGGAAGGAGTTACCATGTCAAATTCTTTAGGCAGGTAGTGGGGGAGGTCAAATGTCCTCAGAGAAAACAACCAAGGTAAAGAGATTTCAGGGTGGCCAAATCTTGATCTCCCACACTACCTTAATTATAATAATTTGGTTTAAAATATTTGTATACATTGGTCAAAGGAATAGAGGAAATAGGTCAAAAATGGATTCACTTAGCGTATGATAAAGGTAACACTGCAAAACGGTGGGCAAAAAGGGGTTCCTTAACAAATAATGGGAGGGAATGAGATAAAAATGTGAAGGAAACATTATGTGCAATGTTATATCATACAACAAAAATGTCTCTGGAATAATTCAAGACATTCCTGTAAATATTCTTCATGTGAGAAGTCATCAGAAATAACATGAAAGGCAATCATCAAACTGATGTATATTCTTTGTTAAAAATACATTTCAAAAATTTTTCTGTCAAAAAAACCCAGAATCCTTTCCTAAGAATTTCAGTTGAGAAATCAAAGAAACAAAAAATCTCAAATAACATTTTCTAATATTAATAATGGTATAGTGAAAAGGTTAATCTCAAATATTACTTGTCACAAGTATAAATTGTTAGGAGCTTTCTGGAGAAAAATTTACCACAGAAAAAATTAGCAGGAGCTTCAAAATCATTCAAAGTATTTAATTCAGCAATTACACCTCTCGGAACATTCAGAGAGATACATACATAGAGATACGACTCAATCTTAAAAATAGGATACATCAATATGCTGGAATAATGGTTTGCAAGATAAATCAAGTGGAAAAAAATATACCAAAATGTTGAGAGCAGCTCTCTTTAAGTAGGAGATTACAAGCAAATTTTGCTTTCATTCCTTATATCTTTCAGTACTTTTTAGCTTGTTTTTCTACAATTGATACGTAGATTATTTTTGTAATTAAGTTCAAAATGAATTAATTTTTATACTACATTAAAAATGGTGTTCACCAAAAACATTTAGTCCACATGAAATGCAAACATTATACCATCAAGTTCATACTTGTATATGGCAAATTATTCCAATTTTGTTTTATTAATTAATATATATGCATAAAATTATTGAGAAGAAATATAAAAAACATAAACAGAAATTATCCATTGGTTTAGGACATATCACTGATAAATGTAGCTTCTTCATTTCTGTCTGCATTTTCTAGTTATTTAAAATGAACCTGTGTGCTTTTATAATCTGGAAAATATATCCATAAAGTACTATCTAAATAAGTCTACCACGTATAACAATTGCCTGCTTTACATGGAACAGTGGGGTAATTCAAATTGTATTGCACACAAATTACCATCTTTACCTGAAATGTCAGAGGACATCCACATTAACTATTATCAGCTGTATCACTCTCATCACAATCACCATGATTTCATGTACAGCACTAACCTCATTGGTTTATTATCCCCTGCATTCTGTCCACAGCATTTGCAGTGCTGAGGAGTTTAACCACTGCAGTGTGAGTTGGAAAGAGAAAGAATATGGAATCGAGGGATTTGCCTTTGTACTACTTAGTGGCTGAGAGACTTTGGGTAATTCATTTAACTTCTCTGTGCCTAAGACTCCAAATGTTATAAATGGAGATCATAGTTTTCTCACTAGTTCAGTTGCAAGGATTAAAATAAATAGTGATATAAAAATGAGAGCCAAATTATAATTGAGTGTCACTTATGACTATTTTTATGCATGTTGATTTATGTTCTATTCTGTCTTTAAAGAAATTCTGAGGTGACTTTCACCCCAAAACGTACACAACGAAAAAATTAAATCACAAATAGAAATAAATAAATAGAATATTTAAAAAAAGACTACAAAGAGATCAACCATTGGATTAAGAGAATTGCCAAGACTAAGTTTAAGTTTGGCTCCTGAAAGCTGCAGTGGTTCTTAGGACTAAAAAATAAAAGGAAGCATACAATTATTTAGACAAAATATGGAGTACTTTTAAAATGATTCTAAAATATATTTTTCAAATAGGATTATAAATCTGGATATCAGCATATTCTGGTTGCTAGGAATGGTTGCTAACAACTCTTTGCTTAACAAAAAGGGAAGTTTCTTATGAATTAAGAAAATGTTCCACAGACTAAATGATGCTGATCCTCAAAAAGAAATTGGAACGAGGGAATCTATTACATTTAGGACCTCTCTCTTACTCATTTCTAGGTGCTAATCACTATCTTATCACAGACACTTAGTCATTTCAAATGAACAGATGGCTAAACTGCAATTTCATGCACAATTTCCCTTAATCCTTTGCTGCATGGCATGGATCACATCCTTGTTCCTTAGACTGTAGATCAATGGGTTCAGCATTGGGCTCAAAAAAGTATAGAAGACTGCAATTATTTTGGACTCCTCTATAGACTTCTCAGATGGGGGCCTTAGGTGCATGCACAAGAGGGTTCCATAAAATATGGAGACTGTTGTCAGGTGGGAACCACAAGTAGAAAAGGCTTTGTACCTGCCTTCAGAAGAACGGATCTTCAAAATGGCGGCAATAATGAAAAGGTAGGACAGGAGAATGATGAAGAGCGAGCTTAAGAGAGTAAAACCAGCAACTACAAACATTGCCATCTTCTTGACATAGGTATCAGAGCAGGCCAACATTATAAGAGGAGGATCAGCACAGTAGAAATGATTGATTTCAAGGGAGCCACAGAAAGATAAGTGAAAAGTCAGCAGTGCCTGAGAGAGTCCATTGAGGAAGCCAAAAGTATAAGGGACCACGACTAGAGAGATACAAATGTTCCTGGACATTCTGGTACTGTAATGTAAAGGGTTATGAATGGCTACATAACGATCCAATGCCATGGAAGCAAGGATATAAAACTCAGTGATCACCAGGGCAATGAAGAGAAGACACTGTGTGAAGCATCCAGCATAGGAGATGGTCTTCTGGTCTAAGAGGAAGTTGCGCAGCATATTTGGAGTAATGTTGGAGGAATAACAAATGTCTATAAAGGAGAGGTGGCTAAGGAAGAAATACATGGGCGTTTGGAGGTGGGAATTGGTCCTGATCAGCGTGATCATGCACAGATTCCCTGCCAGTGTGATTAGGTAGATCACCAGAAACACTCCAAACAGGATCTTCTCCAACACTGGATCGTCTGTGAGTCCCAAGAGAATGAATTCTGTCACTACAGTGTGGTTTTGAGAAGACATTTTCTTATCTCTTGAAAACTGAAAGTGAAGAATTCTGTCTGATCCAGATTCTGCATTTATTCCATTTTTTCCAGTAAATGCATTTCGTCATTTAGTCTTTGATCTATTCATCTATTGGGGAATTACTCTTTTTTCAACAAACACATCACACATTTAAACCTGCCATAATGGAAAACTTCATATTTGGTATTTTTTTTTCAAATTTTGTGGGAAAAAAAGCACAAGAATTGAAATCAGATACAAAAAACAACAGGTCCTTGGCATCACTCAAATGGAAAACTGAGCCAAGTTGGATTTCTAGCATCCCTCCAGATCAGATATCCTATTTTCCAGATGCAAAATCAAAAATAAATATTCAGTACAGCATTTTCACTTGAAATTCATAATTGTTTGGCTTAATTTCCTTCAGAAGGCATTGAATAAGTAAATTTATCTCTTGACATATGGCTTAGAAAGTACAGAATGAAGAATTGCTCTCTGTGCTTTGTAAATTCACCCACTCCTCTATTAACGTACACTACAAAGATTGATTTTTTTTACTGTTCCAGCTTCTGGGTTTATAGCAGTGAGTGAATTCCCCATCCTCGTGGAGCATACGTTGTAGGAAAAGGTACCGATGTTAAACACACAGATAAAGATGGATAACATGTCAGTTAGAAGCAAACAGTATGAAGAAAAATGGGGGCTGGGATGCTTTTAGATGGCCATTCAAAGAAAGACCTTTCTGAGAAGCTAGAATTTGTGCAGTAAATAAGGAATACAAGTATCTGGAGAAGAATGTGAGGTTTTTCTGTCCCCATTTTATGTGCAACTAACACATATGAAAATATTTGTCTAGGGAAATACAGATCATGTTTAAATGTGTCCCTAGCTCCCACCTGGAGCCACTATCTCTCAATTCTTTGTGAAAATAAGATACAGCTGGAAAAATTGTACCTCAGAATTGCACCCTAAGGATACTTTTATCTAGTTTTCATGTATACATCAGAAGAGATTGCATATAATAATTAATTTTTAGAGATGTCATGAAATATTAACATATGAATAGAAAAATCAAGTAAAATTGATAAAAATAATTTTTCAACATTGGTGGTATATTAATCTTCACAGAAAAGAACAAGCATATTTTTAGTGAACAAATGTATAAAATGACCTACCTGTAAAAGCTGACTTCCATATTTTGTAAAAATGATGGGAGAAGACTTATAATGTATTTCTTGGTTACATTCCCTAGGGTATTTTAAAAACAATTCTAAAACATCCAATTAAAATAGTCTTTTTTCCTCAAGAGTATAACTTTATTTTGGTGCTTTGAGACCCTAGATTCTCCTTTGAGGCCAAAATTTCTACCTTACATTTGTGTACGCTGCTTGGTACCAAGTGCGTGAGATCTTTGGCACAGATAGAGAAATTAGTCATCATCTTTAAAAATATGGAAAGAGGGAAACATGGGTAGATAAGTTTTGTATTTTTGGTATAGTAAAGATGAGAGGATTCTCAACAGAAGTCTTCAATGTTTCTCTATAATCACTGAGGTTAGGTCATCTAATGAGAGTGAGGAGAAGGACGATGAAGTCAATGAAAGATTTGAGGAGCAGAAAGAGTGTGGAGGGCAAAAGGGTGACATAATCAATGGAAGGAAGTAGAAGCGCTGGTCAGGGGTGAGGACACTTTGGAGTGTGGACATTATGGATTTATACTGGAACAATCTGCCCCATTGAGTTAATTTCATCAACATGCTAGGAAGCAAAAATGAGTCTGAGAGCCAGGATCATTCATGAAATTGATGATTCTTAAAACTGGTGGTTTAGGAGGAGGGTTGAAATTAGAATAAAGAATATTTGAACATTGTTTGGTGCTGCATTTGTTAGAGAATAAAGAAATATAGAGATATTTTCACTAGTCTGTCCAGTGCACTAATAGTTCCAAGTCAATACAATCAAAGAAATCAAAGTGTAGTCTGACCAAGAGAAGCATCTCTGATTTTGTTAGTTCTCCAAATGATGCGTTACACTGTAAGAAATCAGTCATGAGATAAAGCTGTATATCAATGTCAAAATGTAGACAATTATCAACTCACCACATTTGAGAAGATTTGAGCATTACAATATTTTTTTTCAAATTGAAGTGAAAAGATTTCTCTATTTCAATTTTTATCTCAATTTGCTCCTGATTTCCTGCACAAATAAAATAATAAAATTTAAAGAATAAAATCTACTGCTAAATATTCCCTTGAAATAAAAGTTTCTTGTAAGATTGTAGAGCTAATCTTAGGATTGCAGAACCCTCATTTCCTGAGGCCTTAATGTGGAGATTTCTTGTTTTACATAAAAATAGTGGAAGATTTGACCTTTCTTTAAACAGAATGTCAGTTTTTAGTTTGAAGAAAATTTGTCCTAAAGTGATTCTGCATGTATGCATTTAAGTATTTTCTAATATACTTTAATATATAATAACATTGTAATAATCATAAGATTTACAAAAACTGTTCTTCAACAAGAAACAGGACTAGCTCTGTAGTAACTGAATGGGCAGGCAAAACGTAGTGAATTAGCATTTTTAGACTTGGAAGGGCAAGTACCCATACTTTTCAATATGGGATCACTTGATCAGAAGTCCGTACATAAGAAGTTGATGTTCATTTATTTGTACAGTAATGAATAAGATTAGAGGATCCAGACTTCACCTAAGTGTATAATACCAACTCAAAGAAGACTTTTACACATTCTTGTTTTACTTTCCTAGAAAGCCTTCAGAAGACTATGTAAATTATACTTGATGACATGAATTCCTTAGTTAATATCATTGTGCTTCAATTGCAATTACCAGTTGACGTGTGTCTGCTAAAAGGACACCTAGTGACTTAGCTACACAAATGTCACAATAGTCAGATAGTTGGAAACATCCTTCTGACACTGTAAGTTTCTTACTCGTACTGTTTTTGTGTGTGAGGAAGATCAGGCCTGAGCTAACATCCATGCCAATCCTCCTCTTTTTGCTGAGGAAGATTGGCCGTGGGCTAACATCTGTGCCCATGTTCCTCTACTATATATGGATCGCTGCCACAGCATGGCTTGACAAGCAGTGTGTTGGTGTGCGCCTGGGATCCAAACCTGCGAACCCTGGGCTGCCAAAGCGGAGCATGCGCACTTAACTGCTGCCCCACTCAGCCAGCCCGTTTTACTCGTATTTTTGTGATTATTCAATTGGCTATCTTTTTAAAGTTATAGTAGATTCAACATTGTACTGGAAATTCTAATCTATGTAATAAAATTATACAGATTGGCAAAAAAATAAAATTGTGTTATTTACAGATCACATGATAGTTTACATAGAATCTCCTCTTAAAATACAAAAAGAAATGTTAACTAGACTTATTGCGGTGATCATTTCTCAATAGATACTGATATTGAATCATTAAGTTGTACACCTGAAAATAAACTAAAATATAGATGCAAAAGAAAAGTTAAGAATATATTTCAGAAGGTGACATGATTAAAAGATCAATACACATAAATCATTTATATTATTATGTAAAAAACAACCACAACTGGCAAATAAAATATTTAAAATACCACTTATAATAACATCAAAAGCATAAACTACTTAGAAATAAATATAATAAAAACTGTGCAAGAGATACACACTGAAAATCACAAAACACTGCAGAGAGAAATTAAAGACCTAAATAATGGAGAGATATATCTCACTTGTAGATTGGAATGTTCTGTTGATGCAAATAATCCATAATTAATCTATAAGTAAAAATTGAGATGAGTTCATTATGAGCCAGACCTAAGGACCATCTAGCCCGGGAGAGTGCCTTCATGAAGGAAGGTAGAACTCCAAAGAAGTGAGGTGTACAGAGTGGTTATATACCGTCTTGGAACAAAGAGCATACTTCACATATGACAGGAATATCTCTTTCACAGTAGTCATGAGATTTCTTTGCTGGCACAGCAGGTCAGTGGTCATAAGGTGAACTCAGCAGATCCATAATTAATTCTTAGTTTCTGGGAGGAGATTCTTATCTTTAAAGAAAAACCAATATGGGGGGAAATTACATCCTTGTCTTTAAGGGCATCATTCTTGCCTTTGGGACATTGTAAATGTTTAAATCGGATGTATAATACATGCCCAACAGGCCACATCAGTCCTTTTTAGAAAAACAAGGCCAGGCCTAATTAGTTTTAAACCAAATGGTTGCCTCGTATACTCTAATATATCCCATTGCTTTTTATTTAGTTATCAATTCAATACTAAGTTGTCAATTCTTTCTAAATTGATCAATAGTTTTAATGCCAGTCCCGTCAACATTTTAGCAAGCTTATTTTTTCAAAAATCAATAAACTGATTATAGAATATATACACATATAAAAAAGACTTAGATTAGCCAACATCATTTTGAGAGAAAAGAAAAATTATTGAATGATCTACACTACCTAATTTCAAGAGTTAATAAGAATTTATAGTACTCAAAACAATGTGTGGATCTAAGGATAACAAATAGATTAATGGCACAAAATAAAGAATCCAGAAATATATCCACTCAGGTATAGTCAGTGGATTTTTGAACAAAGGTACAAAGGTATTTCAATGGGGAATGTTGATGGAACAATTGAATATCTGTATAGCAAAATTTAACTTTAATTCCTACATCGCATCATACTCCAATACTCCAATATTAATTTGATGTGGATCATGGAACTAAATGTAAATACTAAATTTACAAGTCCTCTAGGGAAAAGAAAATAGAAGACTGTCTTCATGATCTTGAGGTAACCAAAGATTTCTTAGGAAGGACAAAAAGGCATTAATTATGAAACAATAAATACATATTTTTTGTGTCATCATGTTTCAAAATGTGCACTCTTCAAAAATAGTGTTAAGATAATGAAAAGGCAAGCCACAGACTAGGAAAAACATTCCCATTAAGTAAATCTGACAAGAACTTGTATTCAGAATACATAAAGATCCTCCACAATTCACTGATTTAGCCGCCAATTAAATTTTAAAAAATCAAAGATGTGAACAGACACTTCACAAAAGAGGATATAAGAATATCCAATAATTACATGAAAAGAACTTCAGTACCTATAATTGTCAAGGAAATGCATATTTTAACTAAAATGGGATACTACTTCACAATCTCATCAATGGTAAGAATTAAAATGATTGACAGTGACAGTATGAGGCAACTGGATCCCTCATAATACACTACTTGATGGAATGTAAAATAATTCAACTACTTTGAAAACCGGCATTCTTTTTCTTAAAAAGTTACAATTTCTTAAAAATTTATGACCCAATAATTCCACTTTCAAGTATTTAACCTAGAGAAAAGAGGACAGATATCCACAAAGAAACTCAAATGTATATTAGCAGATTCATAGATAAACAAACTTTGATACATGCATATAACGGACTGCTATGTAGAAATAAAAATGAACAAGCTACTCACACACCTTAAATGAATCTCAAAAACATTATATGGAGATGGGACCCAACTTTCTGAATGGTAGAGTGATTGATACCAAACCTCTTAATCTCAAACTCCTGTGCCCGATGCACAGCAAGACAAACACAGAGACATTGGTACTTGGAGAAGGAAAAAGATCTATTCACATTGGCCAAAACAAGAAGGCAGGAGCCTGTGTTCACTCAAATCCGCCTCTCCAAGAACAGAAAGGAGGTTTTTCTAGAGCTAAGGGGCTCAGCAGGAGAAGCTCCAGAGAAACAAGGGGGTCACTCCCTCTAAGCCCCTGGGCAGTCTAACTTCTGGGCTTCAATGGCTGCTGAGGGCGCCCATCCAGCTATCTAGTGATCTCAACATTCCCGAAGGCATTCTATTTCTTCTGCAAAACCAGCTCACAAATCCTCAAGACCCCTGAGTCACCCCTCAAGTTAAACAGGAAAACAGCAAATTGGTTTACTATCTACAGTAACCCTCAGACACTGGGCTTCATGGTGACCTCTCAAAACCCGCTCCTCCATGAAAGCAAGGAGAACACAGGCAAAAGTTATCTAAAACAACTTTTTCAGAATGCTGGAAATCAACCAAGGGCTGGCAGAATCTTAGAAGTATTTAGTCTGGAAAAGTGACAGAATCTTGCTAAAACAAGTGAGCTTCTTGGCAGTTTTTACTTGTCCTATTCCCACGCCCTCTCCCCAGCTGTATAGTAGCATTGAAAACTGGAATTGTGATCACGTGGTTTTGCACATTTGTCAAACTGCACACTTAAAATTTGTACATTTTATTGTGAGTAAATTTGTCTCCATAAATTATGATTTAAAGATAAATTTTGCTTTCCTCAGAGTCAAGCAGATCACATTACTCACTGGTTGTTTAATACTGAGGTACTGATTAAAAAACACAACACAGCACAATGTTATAAGGGCTCTTTCATACTAGAGATTAATGCAAACTGAAGGCTTAAACATTGAAAGCTAAAGTTTTCCTCAAACCCGTTCTTCACTAGAACTTTTTTTTAACAAGTACATCAAAAATGGAATCCAGAAAGCTATATGGTTTATCTTTTATCTCTTCTCTTTTCTTTGTTCCCAGTGTCACTGAAGCCTGGGGTGTGGTGGGGGGAGGTGGAAAGAAGAAGAAGAAGGGGAGAAGGAGGAGGAATAGGAGGAAGAGAAGGGGGAGGGGGAAGAGAGGTAGTCAGATGGAGAGTTTTAAACAGTGAACAGGGGTTGTCAAGGCAACTATTCATGGGCCTTCTCCGTGGAGACAGGGCCGCAAAGAGTGTTCACCCAGGTTGATGGGACCAATGAATTTCTAAATCTATCCATCACACACATTGCACAGTCTTTGAGAATTAGGTACACTGAAACATCAGTATAATAAGTAAAGATGATATTTCTATGTTGGTTAGGCAGTCTGACATAAGCAGAAAGAAGAAAACACATGAAACTCAAATCTAGGCACTATAGAAAAACCAAAGGACCAACAGCTGCATTTTCCAAGTTTTAGCCTAAAAGTCATGTCTTCTGTAATGCCTTATGGCTTGATTTTTTCCTGATCCTCTGTTCCATAAAGAGGGTCTAGTGGTTAGTTTAGTCCAAAAGTTTATGTGTAACAATTACAAACATACTAAGAAGCTTTTGACTCCTGGGTTTTGTTTTTAAATATATGAGAATAAGTAGGCAGTCAGCAGACTTAATAAGCCAAAATGTACTGACTTTAATACTGCTAGTTGGAGGGCCCCTGACCATTTCAGTATGTGAAAAGCAATCTCACGTCAATCACTTTCAATATAATATTGATCATCATTGCAATCCCATGTGCTAAAAACACTGCACATACTTGCATTTTTCTATCAGCGGAATTCTAAGCACTATGATAGGCAGTGTTGCAAATATGTTTGAAAAAAGGAATCTACAAATTGCATCACATGGAAAAACATCTAACCCATCTACCAATAACGTTAACACTAGTTTTAATGTTCTTATTGTGGTATAAATAGCATATAGCATCACTGCCTAAACTAGGAGTTTGCAAATAAAATGAGCAGTGGATAAGCAAGGAATTTAATGTTACTGAGTAAATGTACAGTGGACTGCAGTAGCTATTGTAGAGTAAGATTTCTTCTGATAATTCATGACCCCACCCTTACCACCAACATACACACACAAAGGCAAATACATACACCTCTACACAATGAAGTTTTGAGCCATTTCAGGTAATAGCTGTCCTTTCTAAAGAGACAGAGCCTTGCCTGTAATGCAATCATCCTAAAAGTATGCAAACTTGAGACCATCATGTGAAAAGTCTGTGAAAGAGAATAAATGAATCCATAATGAGAGAGGAAATGAGAGACAGAGAGATAAAGAGACAGAGAGACAGAGAGAGAGACATGGTGGCACAGAGAATTCCAGGTCTATGTTAGTTTGAATTAACTTTGTGTCATTCACTGAAAAGGTCCTGAAGACTCTATTACTATATGTTGAAATCACATTTACTTTATGTAAAATGAAAGATATAGGACACCGAAATATCATCTGCTTATTAAAACGTTTTGTTTCAAAGAAGATAGGACATCTTGTTTTAAAAAGAATAGAACACTATCCAACAGATCATCCAGCCGGATATAAGATAACTTTTCTTTTCTAATATTAACTTTTTGAAATTGTGGTTATTGAATACTTTCAGTTCCAGATGCCAGAAGCAACATTTTGTCTTCCCACACCCTGTGCCTTCCATTGGAGTGATTCTTTTTTTTTAATTAATTTATTTATTTTATTGATGTTTTCATAGTTTTTAACATTGTGAAATCTTGGGTTGTACATTTTTGTGGAATGATTCTTTTTTAATCTGAAAACTTTTATTGATGATTATAAAGACATGGAGGCAAAGTTAGATATTAAGAGGTTTATTTTCTCAAGGAGTGCTCAGTCTATGTTAGGAAACATTACACAGCATTTCTGTGATTTGTTTCTGTGACTAAGAGCTTGATTAGTGTTGCAATATCTTTAGAATCACAGGAATGGGCATGTGTAACTGTTTGGGAAGGATGAAGAAGGGTTAGGGACAATCAAAAAGGAGATTATATTTGTGCTGTGTCTTAAAATGTGAAGAGCTCTCCATAAAAATAACTACAAGATGGACAAAAACCATTGGATTAGCAAAAAAATTATGTGTTTTTAATACACAGTGCCTGAAAAGCAGAGTAAAAGAGGATTAAATTGTAAGATCTGGGTTTAATTTCTTATCAAAAACCATAGGCTGTAGCTGAAAGCAAAATTATTCCTTAGTCTCTTTTAAATGGCTACTTTTCGATTAGGATGACAATCAGTCTTTCGATGAGAAAGGGATATAGTAGGATCACACTTAGTATATTTTACTGAATTCTGACCAGTTTAAAACATTCATGTTCACATGTCAGTGGTCACTGTAAAGAAAATCCAGTCCTACTGGGGAGATATCCCAGTTATGAAAATACTGGTCAAACCAGGGGAAAGCTTCAAAGTTGTTACAATCAAATTGCAACCAGCAGTAAAATAGAGAGGTATGGTTAACTGCTAAGGCATCAGGGAAAAGATATCCATCTTTTTTTTTTTTTTTTTTATGTTTCAACATATGAATTTTTTTTATTTATTTATTTTTTTAATTTTTTAATTTTTTGTTTATTGCAGTAACATTGGTTTATAACATTGTAAAAATTTCAGGTGTACATCATTGTACTTCTATTTCTGCATGGACTACATCATGTTCACCACCAAAATACTAATTACAACCCATCACCACACACATGTACTGAATTATCCCTTTCACCCTCCTCCCTCCCCCCTTCCCCTCTGGTAACCACCAATCCAATCTCTGTCCCTATGTGTTTGTTTATTGTTGTTATTATCTACTACTTCTTGCTCTAGCTCTTTAAGTGTAAACTGCTTACCCATTCAAAGATCAAGCCACATGACACTTTATTTTCAGAGATTATGAAGAATTCCTCTTTTCTAAGCCCCAGAAACTTCCATTCCATGATCCTTGGTGTTTTTGCTCTGTGATTCCCCCTTGCATTTACCCTGTGGTTTGTTCCCATTACTCCCTCAGCGGTCTAGATCACTTGTCTAGGTTAGAAACACTTGACTTCAGCACTTCTAACCAGGATTTAGTTCTGATGTTTCTCTCTAGTTCACTGGGGACAAGAGGCAGTCTCTAAGCCCTGTTTCAGTCCTCTGGCCATATTCTAGTTCAGTCTACTCCCTATCTCCTGTCCTCTGTCAGTTACATGCACCACCAACCACTGAGGGAGTCACCGAATGGGGGACAAAATGGGGTCATTCCTCCTGCCACTCAGTATTTTCTCTTTCAGCTGCTTTTAGACTGGGTTTTATACCTCTGAACAGGGAGTTGAAATGTGATATTTGTTTATTTTCAAGCATAGAGGTTCTGTGGAATAAATGGGATTTATACAGAGTGATCATATTCCTCAGGATGCTTAGGACATTTGGTCCAACTCCACTATCAAAAAAATAAAAGAAACCTCATGACAGAATGAAATGGAGCCCGGGTCAGTGGAGGTGGGTTTGGTCACTTCTAGGTTCCCTCAGAGTCCTTAATCCCATGCTTTGATGATTCTAAGTACAAAAGTAAAAAGAGATTGCATTAAAAATTTTACCTAAGGAAGCTTTGACCTCCTTGTTTCTCAGACTGTAGATGAGAGGATTCAACATTTGGATGACCACTGTATAAAACACAGATACCACTTTGTCTTGGTCCATTGAGTAGCTGGAGCTGGGGCGCAGATACATGAACAGGATTGTGCCAAAGAAGATGGTGACCACCATCAAGTGGGAAGCACAGGTGGAAAAGGCTTTGCGCCTCCCCTCAGCAGAATGGATCCTCAAGATGGCAATGAGGACGTAGAGATAAGAAATTACAATAATCACAAGGCAGCTCAGCTCATTAAAACTGGCAAAAGCAAAAATGACAATCTCATTGACATGTGTATCAGAACAAGAGAGTTTCAGGAGGGGTGGAGTGTCACAGAAAAAGTGGTTGATGACATTTGAGTGGCAGAAAGACAGTTGGAAGGTGAAGCCAGTGTGAATGGCAGCATTCATAAAGCCTGCAAGGTATGTGGCCAACACCAGGAGGACGTTAAGATGGGGGGACATAGTGACTGTGTAAAGGAGAGGCTTGCAAATGGCCACGTAACGGTCATAGGCCATCACGGCCAACAGGAAGCCCTCAATGCCAGCAAAGGAACCAAAAAAGAAGAATTGTGAGGCACATTCATTAAATGAAATGACTGGGTTCTCCACCCACAAATTCACTAGCATCTTAGGGCTAACAACAGAAGAATAACAAAAGTCAACAAGGGACAAGTTACTGAGGAAAAAGTACATTGGAGTGTGGAGACGTGGGTCAGTCTTGATTAATAGGATCATGCCAAGATTGCCAAGCACAGTGATCATATAGACAACTAGAAACACCAGAAAAAGAAGGCACTGTAGCTCTGGATGATCCCTGAATCCCAGGAGAATAAATTCAGTCACTGTTGTGTGGTTGCTCATACCTTTGTCTCAGAATGGATGATTCATTTGCTAGGATAAGAAAGAAACCGAGAAAGTAAATTGTACAAAAAAATACCAGAAAAATCATAATTCATTCTCTGCTAAAAGTAAGATTACTTCTAAGACGTCCTGACAACATGTGTATTAAACCTCTTTATTTTCTTATTATAGTAAAAAGAAGACAAGAGTCCTTAAGTTAACTCAGTAATCTATTTTATTTAAAAATGAATGTGTGTGTGTGTGTGTGTGTGTGTGTGTGGCGGGGGTGATGATCAACTGCTATTTGTCCATATCCTAACTTAACTCCCACCTTTTCTCTCATCCTCCCTTGATCCTTTTTCTTTCACCATTTATCATAGAATCCAATTCCTTTGCATTTGCCTTGGCAATTAAACATCTGATACCGTTGAATATATTAGCTATATCCAATTCTGTTGTACTTGTTTTTTTCTTAAGCCCACTCTAATCAGGCTTTCACTCCATCACTCCATGGAAATTACTCTTGTCAAAGTCATCAGGGTCTTTATTTTGCCAACTGCAGTGGTCAATTCTGTGTGCTCATCTTTTTGATCTATCAATAACATTTGACCGAGTTGATTGCTTACTACTCCTTGAAAGACTGTCTTCTCTGATCTTCCAAGGCACCAGGCTCTGAGTTTTCCTCCTACCATACAGGTTGCTCCTCCTCAGTCTTCTTTGCTTATTCCTCCTCTCTCTCTGACTCTTAAGTTTGGAGTAGCTCAGAGCTCAGTCCTTGATCCTCTTCTTTTTTCTATTTACACTCTACCTTGGTGATCTTATTCGGTCTTACAGCTTTAAACACCATCTATATACCTACAACTCCTGAATTTAGATCTCTAACCCTGAGCTCTTTTCCAAAGTCCAGACTTATAATTCAAAAGCTTACTCACATCTCCGTGTGAGTATCAAATAGCTATTTAACATGACCTAAAACTGAATTCCTCTTGCCCTTCCTTAATTTGCTCCAAACACAGTATTTCCTGTCTCAGGTCAATGGCAACTCTATACTTCCATTTGCTCAGATGAAATTAAACAAACAGACAAATAATTATTGGAGAAATTGTTCTCTTCTCTTTTTCACACACTCCAAAACCAGTCAACTAGGTAATTATATTGGCTTCTACCTTCAAAATGTCTATATCAATAAGCCAACTACCTCCTGCCACCTTTATTCCTACCACCAAGGCCCAAGCCATCATCATCTTTCACTTAGATTACTGCAAAAGTCGTTTAACTGAACTTTCTGTCTCTAAAATCATCTAAAATACTACCCTATAAAATAACCACTTTAAAAAGTTTGTAGCCATTTTGTAGAGCTCTATGTTGTGCATATATATACCAACACACTTTCATCATGTATGTAACAAATACATAATTTAACATCAATGAAAGTATATCCTATATGATATATATGATCCTATATATGTGTATATATGTATACCAATGTGTATGTATATACGTATGTATACATACATATACATATATATATATACTCACACACACAAGATGAAGGCTGAAAACTGCAGTTATTTTCTCATTTTGTTCATTTAAGAGCATAAAATTATTTTATTTAATGCCCTTTAGAGTGCATTAATATGCCAGGTGTTTTGGCACTCTTTCTACACAAAATTAATTAAATTTCCACATTTTTCACACACACATACATATATATATAGATACATACATACACATAGATATACATGTGTTCGTACATTCCTGTATGTATGCATACGCATATGTTGAATATTCTACAAAATTCTTGTCTGTTATTAGTGATCCTAAATCCCTCACAAGCCATGTTCATTTAGTTGGTAACACTAAGTTCAGTCTTTCAGACATAATCCAATTGAGATGTTTAGTCTTAATTTCTTGAATGTTTTTCTGAGTCCTCTTGGAAACTTTCTATATCTGAACACTTTGAGATAATTTAAATCATCTTACCTTTTGTCCTTCTGAAATATTCTCCAGATGTGGTAGTGTTTATTAGCATAATTCTGTTTTATTTATTGGTTTTTGGAGAAATATAAGTTTTATGTCTTACAGTGTGAAATTTATAGCTTTGATGAAAATAGAAGTGGCATAACAGATTCAGCTATGACAGAATTAAGACATGGTTAATCAATGCAACAAAGAATAGAATCTGAGGTAGAAGCTCAGCCTTTTTAAAGCTGTGATCATTCACTTGAGATTTAGTCTCTGCAAAACACTAAACAGTCTAAAACTTGAAATGTGCTAATCCAAAATTAAAACATGCATTTATTTTTCACTGAGATAATTAAACTGCATTCTCCCCAGTGAACCATTTATACCCTGGAGAGTAACTGAGGCATTTAGAGAAGTGCAGAAACCATTTCAAGATCCTGAGACTCCATTGAGTAAGACCTTGAATTAAATGCCACAGGACTAACCAGATCCAGCCTACAAACTTCAGAATCTCACTTAAAATATGATCCATACTCATTTCTAATAGAATATGGCTCTCACTGCATTCATTAATTAGTTCTTTCAACACATACTTAGTGAATTTGTTTTATGGAGCATATAGTATCCTTGGTACTGGTAGAGTAGCCAACAAAATCAATCTTGTTCATTCCTTTGTGCAGCTTACAGTCTGGAGTTGGGGGAAAACAGTTCTTACAGGGTGACATGAAAAAGCAAACTCTAAAGCCCATTTGTGAGCTACAAGTCTTATTTGATCTGCTACTTTTTTCCAAACACCTTCCTGATTGCACTTCTTTCCCTCCTTTCATTTGCTCACTCTGGTACACATATACTTGTCTCCTTACTATTCTTTTTTTTTTTTTTTAAAGATTTTATTTATTTATCTTTCCCCCAAAGCCCCAGTAGATAGTTGTCTGTCATAGCTGCACATCCTTCTAGTCGCTGTATGTAGGACGCGGCCTCAGCATGGCCAGAGGAGCGGTGCGTCGGTGCGCACTCGGAATCCGAACCCGGGCTGCCGGCAGTGGAGCGCACACTTAACCACTAAGCCACGGGGCCGGCCCACCTTACTATCCTTTTAACAAACCAAGGAGGATCTTGCCTCAGGGACTTTGTATGTACTGTAAGTACACCTGGAATGCTCTTCCATGGACATTCATATGCTGTTATCCTTATTCAGGCTTTGCTCAAAAGTTATTTCCACAGAGAGCTGTTTTCTGATGCCGCCACTCCCTATTCTATTGCCTACTTTATTTTTCTTCAAAGCACCACTCACATCCATGTCAAACACACAGACACATATCCCTATGCACACAAAAATGCACATTTGGTATAGAAAAGTCTTCCACACTTGAACATAAGTTTAATCAGATCACTGTCAGTTTTCTTACCTGTTGTATCTCCAGGAGTTGTTACATGCTATTTTTTCCATTAATAATTTTTTAACAACTTTACTGAGGTATGCACATGTGCAAACTCATCAGAGTATATACATTAAATACATGCAGTTTTTTGTATATTGATGAATAATTTTTGAGTGGATTATGAGTAAATAAAGATATAAAAGGTGTCAGTTTTCTTGTTCCAAGCACAAACTAAGGAAGTATAACAGAAAATACCATTTATAACTTAACATGGAAATGGATAGCCCAATCATGCATAGATATGAAGCTAAGATACAGACCCTCCTAGTAGTACAAAAAGTATGATTATTTATAGATGGCTGAGTATGATAACTAAGAAAAACTAATTTCTTAATCTTGTCATGTGTCCAAAGTCCCTAGATGCCAGGATGTCAATTCAATATACAAATCTGGAACTCAGGTGAGAGGTGAGGGCTGGAGATATAGATTTTGGAATCATTGCAGACTTCCATCTGCACTTGGATGCAGATGGAAAACCAAGGTACTGATGAACCAATGTTAAGGATTAAGTCTTTGGCTCCAAGATTTGGAGACCAGCAGGAGGACGAGGAGGAAGAGCCATCAAAGTTATCTGGGGAGAAATGACTGTGGAGGGAGAAGGAAAGCCAGAAGATTGAGGTGATATAGAAATCTAGAAAGGGGTGCTTTTTGGGTAGCTGAAGGAATTATCCATGGCAAATCCTCCTGAGATATCAATTAAAGGTAAGATAGAAGAGCAATGTTTACATGCACTAGTGTTAAGATCTCATGTGTCCTTGACAAGATTAGGTTCAATGGAGAGGCAGTGCAGAAATACAGTTGGAACTCATTAAGGAATATGAGGAAGTAGAGACAATGACTAGAGGTAGTTCTTTTGAAAAGATTAATTTTAAAGGGAGCAGAGAAATAAGTTGGTAACTGGATGGGACTTTCAGCCAAGGAAATCATTAAGAAGGGTTGCACTAGATAATATTTGTAAACAAATGAGACTATTCCAGTGGAGTTGGAGAAACTGATGCTTGGGGAGAGTCAAGATATATTTTCTGAAGTAAAGTTTGTGGAACGCTCCAAAGGTGTGAAAGAACTGGTCTTAGGTAGAAGCAAGGATACATTTTCTATTATTACAGGTGGGAAGAAAAGCATATGTATAAAGATTTTGAGGTGGTGAGATGTGGATGGTCTTATCTAATTGTCTATATTTTGGAAGATGAAGTGTGAGGCAAGAGCAGAAACAGAGAGTAGAGTGCTGAGGGGTTTTCTCTAATTCCACTAAGCAGCTTAAGTGGAGGACAGAGAGAAGAAACAATTAAGTTTGACTAAGTCAGGATTTAATCAGATGAATAGAATGGAGAGAAAGTATAACCATGGAATTGAGGGTGATTGAGAATGACTCATTATATGATGGACCATGAAACTCAATTGGGCAATGAGTGAAATGCGGATATGAGTGTAGTGATGAATAATGATAAAGTGCCACTTTTCTTAGACTGCTGAATAATAAGCAGTTAAGGGATGAATATTATAGTA
Source organism: Diceros bicornis minor (assembly GCF_020826845.1). NCBI lineage: Eukaryota > Metazoa > Chordata > Mammalia > Perissodactyla > Rhinocerotidae > Diceros > Diceros bicornis. Next base: position 20,666,814 of record NC_080770.1, read on the forward strand.
GATGAATTAAAATAAAAGGGAACATGAAGGAATATGACAGCCATGATACAATTTTGAATGTCTTTGAAAGAAACTTTGGTTAACAGTTGAAAGTGGAAGTTATAGGGAGATGGGAGGTCTGTTCAGAGTGGACAGGATGAGTTAACTCCTCCTTTGTGGTTTTTAGCAAATATTTCAGGGGTGAGGAGGTCTCACTTGGAGCATGCAGGCCACTGGTGTTCTACGTCATGGTTTGCAGTGGATAGTGGAACAGAAAGAAATAGAGAGTAGACATTTACCTGATTCCAAAACATTAGGCTTCCTTCAACATGCCATCTCATCAAAAAAGTTTGTTTCCCCACTATTCCAAAGTTGACATACCCCCATCCCACTAAAATGAGCAACAGATAGATAATTTAATTTGATACATGTTGATTGAAAACTATGTGAACTTGGGAAGTGTAGAGATAAAAACTTAAAGTACATTGATTTCTACCCTCAAAATATTCCAAATTGATTCACAAGATCAGTAAAATTTTCCCGTTATTACTGTGGTACCCACATTGATAAAACTCTCTTGTATCTTACTTGGTACTCTTGACATACATGTGAGTGGAATAGTGCTATTATTTATAATAGATGCTGTAGTACACCACCCAGATTTGCCTTTCAGGGTCGAAGTATTTATTTCCCCAGCTTCTAAGTGTATTGGCAACTGACACTTCACAGCTGAGTTCTGCTCTTGGAATTGTCTCTGCTGAAAGACATTACCACGCCCAATATTATACCCCCTCCCGTTGGGTGACCCATATCCAAATCTTGTCATTATGAAAGTACAAAACTGGTTATTATGGCCCTTTTTCATAACTTGGGATATCTATGAAGGACCATCTCAGCTCCAGAGCTCCTTGTGGAATTGGTTGATCACTGTGTTGCTACTTCGTCACATTCAACTTCTTCTACCCAGCCCTGCTTCCCTTACTCTCTTACAGGTATCGTTCCTGATAACACTCTCCAATAAACTTCCCTCATACAAATATCTGTCTCAGAGCCTGTTTTCCCAGATCCCAATCAAAGACACCAATGTATATATAAAAATAACTAACATTAAGAAAAGCTAAATATCAAAATTGGAACTTAAACCCATATTAGCTAATTCCGTGTATTTTGGTACTTTACCAGACACCACTCTCTCCGCTGTGTTGATTCATCATATGGGCCTAAGGATACACATCTAAGACACTGGAAGATTAAGAAGTAGACTTCATTTTAAACAATCTACATTAACACAGAGAAAAAACTTAAGTAATCAGACAATAAAATTAATATGAAACATATTTTCTTCTACATAACAGGATGGTGTGTAACATGCCTTTATAGTAGGTGTTTCTGTAAGATCTTTTCTAGGGCCCCTTTCATATCCTTATTTTTCAAACTGTAGATGAGAGGATTTAGCACAGGGATCACTACCATATAAAAGACAGAGACAATCTTGTTCTGCTCCATTGAGTAGCAAGACCTAGAGCACAAATACATGAAGAGAATTGTCCCAAATAATAGGGTGACAGCCATGAGGTGGGAGGCACAAGTGGAGAAAGCTTTGTGCCTGCCCTCTAATGAAGGCATCCTCAAGATGGTAATGAGGATACACAGATAGGAAATGAGGACAATCATAACACAGCTGATGACAGTAAAACTGGAGAAAGCCATGATCACGATGCCATTGATGTGGGTGTCAAAGCAAGAGAGTTTGAGTATAGGTGGGATGTCACAGTAAAAATGGTTGATCCTTCTAGAGCCACAAAATGATAATCTGAGAGTCATTCCCATGTGTATGGCTGCATTTCCAAAGCCTGCTAGGAATGAGGTAGCTAACTCAGTCTCATGAGAATGAGAGTTATCTCACATGAGAGTCATTCTCACATGAGAACTGGGTATAGCAGAGGTTCCAAATGGCTGCATAGTGGTCATATGCCATCATGGCCAAAAGGAAGCATTCAGTCTCCACGAAGGAGCCAAAGAAGTAGAATTGGGCAACACCTCCATTGAAAGAAATGGCCTTATTCTCAGCCACAAGGTTCACCAGCATCTTAGGCGTGACGGAAGAAGAGCAAGAGGCAGCAACAAAGGAGAGGCTGCTGAGAAAGAAGTACATGGGAGTGTGGAGACAGGGATCAATCTTAATTAACACAATCAGCCCAAATTACGCACCATGATTGCCATATAAATTAACAGAAACAATCCTAAGAGGACAACTTGGAGATCTGAATTGTCCGAGAGTCCTAAGAGGATAAATTCTGTCCCTTCTGTTTGATTCCTACCTTAACCCTCTTTCATATATCCGATCATCTGAGCTGCAATAAGACAGAAGATGGAACATGGCATTTGGTCAGATGAATACATGACAGAGCTATGAACATCTTTTTACTGACGTAGACATGTACAAATTCTAACAGAAGAGTGCAAAGTGAAAAACACAGTAAAAAGTGTATTGGCCTTGATGTCAAATCAAAAGACTGTGTCTGAGTTCTAGGTGTGCTGTCTACTAACTAAGGACCTTGAAATAAGTGACATAATATCCATTAACTAAGATTAAGTCTGGTATTAACTATTTATTGAATAGTTACAGGAGCTTATTCCTATGATGTATTTCTCTTCCTTATTTATGGTAAATAAATTAATTGTTAAATAAGGAAACTAGAAGTCTGGGCTGTGAAGATCGCTTCTTATTGTGTATTCATTTGCATAACATATTGTAATAATTACCACAAACATATATTATTTTTCAATATAAAATCATAAAACACACCAATAAACAGTATAACCATTCCCAAATGCAGATGGCAGATTGCTTTTTATCATGATGTAAAAGGGAGTAAATAAAATTCCACAAGCCTTTTCAATTTTTTAACTTAAAATTATGTATATTTAAGGTGTACAACATGATATTTTGATATACATATGCATAGTGATTATTTCATCCAACTAATTAATATACACATCTCCTCCCATAATTATCATTTTTCTTTGTCTAAGTGCACCTGAGATCTACACTCTTAGCGAATTTCCAGTATAAAATATAGTATTATTAACTATAATCACCATGCTGTACATTAGATTTCATTCATCTTACATAGCTGAAACTTTGTACCCTTTAACCGATATTTCCCTGTTACCCCAGCCCCTGCCCCTGGTAACCATTGTTCTACTCTCTGCTTTCATGAATTTGACTTTTCTAGATTCTACATATAACTGACATTATGCAGTATTTGTCTTTCTGTATCTGGCTTATTTAACACTTGGCATAATGTCCTCTAGGTGTAACCATGTTTTCCCAAATGGCAGGATCTTCTTCATTTTTAAAGCTGAATAATATTCCATTGTATAAATAAATAAATACGTAATACATACATACATAAATACATAAATAAATACCACAACTTATCCTTTCATCTATTGATGGACACCTTAGGTTGTTTCCATATTTTGGTTATTGTGAATAATGCTGCAACGAACATGGGAGCATAGACATCTCTTACACGTACTGATTTCATTTCCTTTGCATATATGCCCAGAAGTGGGATTGTTAGATCCCATGGTAGTTCTATTTTTAATTTTTTGAGGAACTTCAATACTGTCTTCTCAAATGTCTGTGCCAATTTACATTCCCATGAACAGTGTACAAGGATTTCCTTTTCTCCACATCCTCCCCAACAGTTATCTTTTGACTTTTGGATAACAGCCACTCTTACAGACGCGAGGATATATTTCACTGTGGTTTCGATTTGCATTTTTCTGATGATTAGTAGTGTTGAGCATCTTTTCATATACATGCTGCCCGTTTGTATGTCTTCTTTGGAAAAAGGTCTATTTAGGTCCTTTGCACATTTTTAAATCAGGTTATTTGTTATTTTGCTATTCAGTTGTTTCAGTTCTTTATATATTTTGGCTATTACTCCTTATCAGATGGATAGTTTGCAAATATTTTCTACCATTCTGTAGGTTGCCTTTCCGTTTTGTTGATTGTTTCTTTTGCTGTGTAGGAACTTTTTAGTTTAATGTAATTATACTTGATTGTTTTTGCTTTAGTTTCCTGTGCTTTTGGTGCCAGATCCAAAACATCATAGCCAAGACCAATGTCAAGATGCTTTTCTCCTATGTTTCTTCTAGGAGATTTATGGTTTCAGGTCTTATATTTAAGTATTTAATTCATTTTGAGTTGTTTTTTGTGTATGCTTTAAATTAAGGGTCTATTTTAACTCTTTTGATTAATTCCACCTGACTTTTCATTGCAACTCTGTCATTTTATCTCAAACCATAGCACTCTAATATCATACTATTTAAACTCATTATTTCAAGAAATTTTCAGCAAATATATGTATATAGATATACATACATATATATACACACATACACACGAACTTTACATCTATAAGAAAATATATAAAATGTATTTGCGTAGATTATATCAATCAAATATCTCTCAGAGGAAAGAGCCAGTTAAATTGAAAAAAAGTTAAGTAGAAAAGAGAACAAAGAAGAAGAAAAGGAGAACAAGTATCACTACTTCCCTGCGTGCTCAAAACTATTTCCTTCCCCTTACTTGCTTCATCAGAAAGTATCAGGAAGTGCTGACTCTCTTTTCAAAAAACTCTCCTGTACTTCTCTATCACAAATTTCTAAAATCCCACTAGAATATAATAGTTTTTAAAAAATTTTTTTAATGGAAGGCTCTTTGGGAAGAGTCATGAGTTAATGAGTTACTAAAATGTTCAGTATTATGATAGTCATTAGAGCTTTCTTATCTTCTTTGCTATTCTTCTTTCCTTCTTTCTTTCATTTTTGTTTTTTTATGTGGAGGTATCATGGCACCCTAGAATCTATCAGGAGGACCAGGTTCTTGACAAGGTTGTGCTTCGGACTAACTCCTTGACCTTGAGAAGATCAATTCCTCACTCTACTTACTAGTTCATTCACCTGACAAAGAACGGGCTCACCCAGATCATCTCTAAGGTAGTCTTCACTTTTAACATTTCTGTGACTAAAAAATATACATGTGTGAGTTTGGAGCCTGAGCAATCAGTAGGTAACTCTTCAGAGAAACACTTACAGCAAAATGCTAACTTAAATGGTTCTTAGCCGTGTAAGACTGACTTAGGTATGGCGATCTGGTTTCTAACATTCTGGGAATCCAGTTCCACTGCAACTTCTCTTGCCATCATCCCTAGCTTACCAGTGGTAGCATCTGCCTAGCTTTATGAGGATGCTGATGACTAAGCAGTGCATTTCTTAATATCTTAGTGCAACGAATGTCCTTGGAGCCCTTGGATGAGTAAGGCGGGCAGTGAGGAGGATGTTTGTTATTAGGCAGTGGCAGAGCAGATTATACACAATGGATCATTTACAATACCCTAATCTTCCTTCAGACTTCTTCTGTAGTACACCAAGTTGGTCTGGCATTTTGACCTCAATGACTGTAGATTAGCTTCTTTGAGTTCAAGATTCAGTTAACCAGCCTTATGAATTATTAATATCCTTCTAGGCATTCAAGCTGTCACATTAAGTCCCAAATCCATGGTAAATGTGCCTGGGGTGTAAATTTATAATAAATTATCCATGTGAAACAATATTTTAGTGTCCTTTATCTCATGTTCTTAGAATTCATTCCTGTAGATGTTCCCCACTCTCTTATCAGTAGAGACAGGTGAGTTCCTGTAAATCTCACATCAGGTTTCCTATGTCAATCTCACATCAGGTTTCCTATGTCACTATTTGGGCTATATTGATTTTTAAGTTTCACCATAAGCCCACAAGCAATATGGGGTGATGGGGCTGGGTGTTAAGGAGAATTATATCTGTATGCATGCAATTGCCTCAGGTAATAGGCAATAAAAGGCTATCGTCCAGGGGATGTCCTTATTCCCTTAGATGAGAGGAAGGAACTTTTTCAAAAGAGACTTAGGAGGATTTGAGATTCAAAATTCTCAGACTTTCCCTTCTCTGCCCAAATGCTCCTATCCTATATCTCAGAACCTCAGTCCTTCCCAGCTAGCACTCTTAAAGTTCCATGAAATACCTACCAAAGTTAACCATTTATTGGGGGAGGCAACTCTACAATGATAACAATCATGCCATGACAGTGGTCCTCAGCTATAGCTCATCAAGGACCACAGGAGATAAAGACTCCTTCATAGCTGTAATTTAAACTTCCTGGCTGCCTGTTTGTTTTTTCAGTAGGAGAGTCACAGGTTGAAACTTCAGCAGAAGCCAACTCACCACATGATATTTATAAGCTCTATTTGCATGCCTCTGTGCCACAAAAAGCTGATCTCTCAATGTCTTCTCTGCACTCGTCCTTCATTCCATGATGACATTGGTGATCAGTTAAGCAAGCTGAATGCCACTACATGTCATAGATCATCAATGTCCCATTTCCCACCACCATAAGTTTATATGTCTAATCTTCAAACATGTGAGCAATCCAATTCCATTTGAATGTTTGTTTTCTGGGACTAGTGCTAGGACAAATAACATATATAAACCTAGCAGGTAGCAGTCGGTTAACTAAACTAGTTAATTCCAGATGGGATTAATAAAGGGATTATTACAAAGAAATGTGTGTGGTGTATGGGATTCCCCAAAAATGGTGTAATAGTTCTAGAACTAGTAACTTCTGAGAGGTGTTCCTTCTCTATCCCTGAAGGAGCAAGAAGAGAGAGAGGTTATCAGCGCTGGAAGGAGAGCTTTGAAAGAGGGTCACCTGGAAGGAGCTATGGTCTAGGTCTGGGGATGCAGCCAGCTGTGGCATGTCTGCAAGCAAGGAGCCTGGGGAAAAACACTCTGATATCACCCTCTTCCCTGCTACTGACAACCATTGGCTAAACCCATTAAGTAGATGGAGAGCAAAGGAGTCCCCTGATGCAATTAACACAGCTAGAATCCTGGAGCAAACAGGAGTTTAAAAGGGTGGGGAATGGATTTGGATGGACGAAAGAAAGGTCTTCAATTTATAACAAAAAGATCAGTATCATTGAACTTATGTGCTTTAATACACAGATGTCTGCATATGAATGTCTACAGTATGTAGAATATATGTGCACACTTATGTTTACTGTAGCTTCTACACAACTCAAGAGATAATAAGAATGCAAATTCTTACTGAATACATTTTCACCAGAGGTTTGTAACCTTAGAAAAAATTTCCCTATCTTATTAAATCATACTCAATTTGTCAACACATATTTTGTTTAATTGCTATGTAAGTTATTTCCCAAGCTAGGAAATCTTGAGGGTTGCAGGTATCTACCACCCTGGGGATGCAGAAACCAAATAAACAATTCTGGGACAGGCATATTTGAATGTGTTGAAGAGACAATCTTGGTCAGAATTTTAGGTGAGTTGTCTAATTCACATGTTAAGGGCTTTATATTCATACTCTAAGACATATATTTTTGCCAAATTGTTCTCATTAAGGTTAAATTCCTTAATAATAAAACAAATAAAACCAATAAAAATTTTAAATAAAGTGTAAGTTTCTAGTACTACATTATTTATGTACTATGTATGTGCGTATGTATATTACTTACATTTAAATTGGCTCTTTAGATTATTGTTATATATTATATTTTTACTGTATAATATGTATAAAATACAGTTAATCTTATACACTTTATAATCCCATCATTGCATACTATCTTCTATACACATTTTTTCCCAAACATCTGTATGTATCCTCTTTCTTTCCTTATAATGTCCTGGGTATGTTCTTAAGCCTATAGATACTATAATGAGATATGGAGTTATAGTAGCTGTAGGATGTTGCAATAGATGGAAGCACTGATAGAAAAATATTTCATTCTTTAAAAAATAGGTGAGTCCAGTGTTTCAGACATAAACAAATAACACTTGAAACTAAGAAGCCACACATTTAGCAAAAGAGCAAGTTGATATTATGAAGACCAAAGTACAAGAAAATAGAAACTGTAAGTGCATCTTTCCTTTAGTGAAACAGCCGTTCGTAAAGAAAAAAATAACCGACTTTGGAAATCTGGAATTTAACGTTATTAAAGTCATTTAAAAGGAAGCCTAGACTGAGGTAGGTGGCTCTTACACCTTGACAGCCTATGTAAGCAAACCAATGCATAAGACAGAGTCAATGCAGTTGAATCTGAGAAAATGAAACTTGAGAACAAGCAGTCACAAACAGCCAACTGGGTTTCCCTAAAAAAGGTAACCACATAAGCTATAGCCAATCAATTAACTTCCTTGCTTTGCTTCCACTTCTCTGTAAAGACCTCTCCCCTAGCTACTGTAGGTGGAGAACTCCTAACCACATTCGGTTTGGTGCTGTCAGATTCAAATCAATGTATGCTCATATAAACTCTTGAGAATTTATATGTACCTAAATTTATCTAACAACACATAATTGTAAATTCTGAGGAGTTCGTTGGAAAATGAGAACTCTTTCTAAAATAAGCACTTATATTGCTGGATCTTAGACTTCAAGGTATACCAGTGATGCAATGTTACTTATGTAGCATATTTTCTATTTATTCAGCACAATGATTCAAACTGAACTCTCATTTCGCTTCTCCTAGGTGAGATTCCCTAAAGCCATGGAAAGAAGCAATCACACAGCAACAGAGTTCATCCTGCTGGGCTTCACGACAGACCCCGTGCTGCAGCTGGTCCTGTTCATGGTGTTCCTTGGTGTGTCTTCTGTGACTGTAGTAGGAAATACCACCCTCATAATATTGATCTGTAATGACTCCCGGCTGCACACACCCATGTACTTTTTCATTGGGAACCTGTCTTTTCTGGATCTCTGGTATTCCTCTGTCTACACCCCAAAGATCCTAGTCACCTGCATCTCTGAAGACAAAAGCATCTTCTTTGCTGGCTGTGTAGCTCAGTTCTTCTTCTCTGCTGGGCTGGGGTATAGTGAGTGTTACCTGTTGGCTGCCATGGCTTATGACCGATATGTGGCCATTACCAACCCCCTGCTTTATGCTCTGGTCATGTCAAGGAGATTGTGCATCTGTTTGGTTATATATTCCTATACTGGTGGTTTTGTCAATGCAATAATACTTACCAGCAACACATTCACATTGAATTTTTGTGGTGACAATGTCATTGATGACTTTTTCTGTGATGTCCCACCCCTGGTGAAGTTGGCATGTGATGTGAAAGAGAGCTACCAGGCTGCACTGTACTATCTCCTGACCTCCAATGTCATTACCCCCACTGCGCTCATACTGGCCTCCTACCTCTTCTTCATTGCCGCCATCTTGAGGATCTGCTCCACCCAGGGCCGCCTCAAAGCCTTCTCCACATGCTCTTCCCATTTGATCTCTGTCACCTTGTACTATGGCTCCATTCTCTACATCTACTCTCATCCAGGTTCCAACTATTCCCTTGAGAGGGACAAAATGGTTTCTACATTTTATACTGTGCTGTTTCCCATGTTCAACCCCATGATCTACAGTCTGAAGAATAAAGATGTGAAAGGGGCTCTGAAAAAACTTTCCAGGTTAACACAATCTGAAGTCTAAATTGACATAAATTACTCAAACGAGTACTTGGTGAAAATGGACTGCTTCCGTGGAAGGTTGGGGAACTGGATTAAAAAATGCTTTTTTTTCTCTTCACAGAAATCCAGTGACAGAGATATTATTTCTTGTATTAGTTTGTTTTGTTTTAGTGATTGAACTATATATGGTAGCGTATAGATTCAATTTAATATTAATATAGTTTTTTAGAAAGCAACCATCAGGGTTTAGCACAAAATAGAAGTGTATATATTACTTCTGGGATCCCAAAGGATTACATTTTACTTAACTATCTACCCTGAGATTGATTCATTTTTTTCCCCTACATAATGAGCGTTACAAGAATGTGAAGAAAATGTTATATGGATTCTTGAGGTTTGTGCAATACACCCCAATCCTTCTTGTCCCATACCTACAGAACTTCTGTAGTAATGGAAGAATAAGAAATGGTAAGAATTTTGTGATGAAAAGAGAGACGGCAGTGATGGGTTAAATAATAAATGCAGATGAAAAGAAAGATCACAAATGTCAGAGTTAATACAAATGGTGAAGTGGCTACAACTATTTGTTTTAAAATTTAAATATGTGCATTTCATAAATGCGCTGATTACAACAATAGCTATAATCTTTCAATAACAAACTTCTAGCTTCTTAGGCTCAGACTAATCATTTGTCAATTGTAACCAATAATCCTTAATTTGTAGCATTGTTATAAAGAGTATTGAAAAAAATATTAACTAAACCTGCCACAAACTGAATATTAGCTGTAAGTTTCTTCGTACTTAAAATCTACTCATGGGGAAAAAATAAACAAGCACTGAGTCTAGAATATAGTGGGTTTTTGCTTGCTGATTTGTTTGTTCTAGTTTGATCCCCTTGATGTTACTTTGTTTCATAGGGAATATGGCGCAGCATGGAATGAGAGACAGGATGACAGAGTACTCATTCTCTGTGGAAGAGATCACACTTTTATAGTGATATACAATCCTAAAGTTTTGTGTGTGTGTGTGTGTGTGTGTGTGTGTGTGTGTGTGTTGGTAATCTAAACAACTCTTAAAGATTTGCCTAATATTAAATTGATACAGAATGCAAAAAGTTTACAAAGATTTTTTTCTATATACTCAAATAGAGCATTATAAAGGAATTTGGAGGGAATGCTTTATGAAGAAATAAGTATTTGGAAAATCTTGAGCAAATTTCCACCACTTTAACCATTCCAAAGGTTTTTCCCCACACAATAAAGTTTGCTTGCCAAACTTCAAAGTCAAACTATACCCACAAAAATCATCTGATTCTTCTTTTCTCTTTCCAAATCCCCCAATGATCATAAGAAGATAAATTTTAAAAAATGTACTACTGTAAAGTATCAATATTATGTGACATCCAACAACCCAATATTATAGGTTTAAAATATTGTAATTACAACAAAATAAAAATAAACAAGAGTGGTTTAATGTTTCATTGTTTTAAGTACAGTTTGTTGAATTTACTTGAAATATTGTAACGTTTTCAAATATGTGTACAACCAAACATTTGGAAAATACTTTTAGAGCATTCTGCAAAAAGATGACCTTTATCTCTCTGGCCTTATGGTCTGCATTGCTTCCAGAAGGCCTCTTTGACATCTTTGCTTCTCAGGCTATAGATGAGAGGGCTGAGCAGTGGGTTGACCACAGCGTAGAACAGAGCAGCCACTTTGTCTTTCTCCAGGGAGTAGGTGGAACTTGGCCTTGAATACATGAAGAGCAAGGATCCATAGAAAAGCGTGACTGAGATTACGTGAGAAGCACAGGTGGAGAAGGCCTTGTACCTTCCCGAGGCTGTTTGGACCCTCAGGATAGTCAGAAAGATGTTGAAATAAGAAATCAGGATGGTCAGAATGCTGGAAAGGACCGTGAGGCTCATCACACCCAGGAGGACTTTTTCATAGACCTGAGTGCCTGTACAAGACATTTTTACCAATGGTGGTGCGACACAGAAGAAGTGGTCAATGATATTTTTACCACAGAAACTCAGCAGAAATTGTTGGCAGTATGGGCTACAGCATTCAAGAACCCTCGTATGTAGGAGCCAGCAACGAGTCCAGTATAGAGAGAACTGGACATGGTACTTGAATAAAGTAATGGGTTACAGATGGCCACATGGTGGTCATAGGCCATGACCACTAGGAAATAACACTCAGCGTAGGTGACAACACAGGAAAAGAACAACTGGGCTCCACATCCAGCCAAGGAAATGCGCTGATCTTCCGAGACACAAATGGCCAGGATTTTGGGAGTATACACAGAGGTGTACCAGAAATCCAAAAAAGACAGATAGCCAATGAAAAAATACATAGGTGTGTGCAGGTGGGAATTGATACGGATTAAGACAACCAAGGTCATGTTCCCTGACAAGGTTATCAAGTAGAGCATCAGAAATATTCCAAATAGAATCAGCTGCCACCGGGGGTTTGCTGAGAAGCCCACCAAGGTGAATTCAGTCAGGGTGGTGCAATTTCCAACTTCCATATCAACAGAGGAGAAAGCCTGATAAAGATTCTGAGAAAAAAAGTCATTTAGTATTTTTCTATTGAAAGAAATAAACAAAGGTATCAATGAAGTCAACAATTACTAGAGGCTTATGGACTTTTATCTATTATTATCTAGAATGATATAATTTCAGATTGCGACTTGCGAACCACTGGAATTGGAGTACAATCTGATTTTGGAATTAGGACTTTTACTTACCAATTGTTTAATGCAAGACAAGTCCCTTAGTCTCACCAAACACATGAGGAAAATGAAGCCCCCTGTCAGGTTGTCTAAATGAGTAAATAATATAGACATCAAAACACCCAGCCCAATGTTCAGCACATAGCGAGCACTCAAAAAATTTGAGTATCGGAGTGACGTCAGCATCATGGCGGAGTGAGCTTTCCCGTGAATTCTTCCCCCACAAGATACAACAAAAGTAACAGCCACAGAGCAACAACGGAATCCCAGACAGTGAAAAGCTAGAGCGGAGGGATCCACACTGCCGCACATCTGAGAGCGGAACGTGCTGGGCCCCCGGAGGAAGTGGGGAGAGGTAAGGAGAACTCCGCTCCCGCCCCATCAGATCAGCGATCCCGGTCCGCGCGGCTCCCAGAGAGGGGGGAGGGGCGGCCCTCGGCGGGAAACTGTAGCTCTTTGGGCTCTCTCAGCCAGTGGGAAACTCCCGCACAGAGGGCTCAGAGGAGCCACAGGGCTACCATCAACATCTGAGCAACCCAGAGAGTGGATAAAGAGGGGCAAACGAGAAGCCTCCCACGTCAGGGACCCAGAGGGCAAAAGAGAGAGCTCCCCCCTCCCCGCAACCCGGAGTCTGCAGCTCGACCAGATCTAGCGGTCCGAGGCAGACCTGAATAAACTGGACTGGACCCGTGGATCGCAGTGGGGAAAAGAAACAAAACAAAACAAAACAAAACTGCGGATCGCAGCAGAAAAACTGGGGCAGAGCGCAGGGGGCTTAGACTACACAGCCCTTTACCACCACACAGTGGCGGCAGGTGGAAATTGCAACCAGAGACTTCCAGGATGAGGAAAATCAAAACCAACACAGGAACCACAATGCAAAAATATATGAAATCACCAGACCAGAAACAAAATGACAAGCACCCAGAAATCAACCTCGAAGACACAGAAATCCATAAACTAAATGACAGAGATTTCAAAATAGCTATCATAAAAACACTCAACGAAATACGAGACAACACAGACAAACAATTCAATGAGATTAGGAGTTTCTTCACAAAAGAGATTGAAATCATAAAGAAAAACCAATCAGTGCTGATGGAGATGAAGAACACAATGGAGGAGATAAAGGAGAATCTGGAATCTTTAAAGAACAGAGCTGACAATATGGAGGAAAGAATTAGTACTTTAGAGGATAGGAATACAGATATACTCCAGATGGAAGAAGAGAGAGAACTAAGACTAAAAAGAAATGAAGAAAGACTCCGAGATATCGGACTCTATTAGAAAATGTAACATAAGAATTATAGGTATTCCTGAGGGAGAGGAGAGGGAAAGAGGAACAGAGAGCCTATTCAAGGAAATAATAGCTGAAAATTTCCCAAATCTGGGGAAGGAGCAGGAAATACTAGTAAGCGAAGCCAACAGGACGCCTATATATATTAACAGACAAAGGCCTTCACCACGACACCTAGTGGTAAGGCTAGCCAGGGTCAACGACAAAGAAACAATATTAAGGGCAGCTAGACAAAAACAAAAAATAACGTACAAAGGAACTCCCATCAGGCTCTCAGCGGATTTCTCAACAGAAACTTTTCAGGCTAGAAGAGACTGGAATGATATATTCAAAATACTGAAAGACAAAAACTTTCAGCCAAGAATACTCTATCCAGCAAAAATATCCTTCAAATATGATGGAGAAATAGTAACTCTCCCAGATAAACAAAAGCTAAGGGAGTTCATGGCCACGAGACCGCCACTACAAGAAATACTCAAGAAGGCCCTCAGGCCTGAAAACAAGAAGAGAAAGGGAACACAAAGCTTGGAGTAAGGAGAAAAGTAGATAGACAAAATCAGAGAAATAGTAGATCTTTACTGGAATAGGTTAGCAACCACTTAAATACTAAACTCAAAGATCAAAGGAAGAAATTCACCAAAAATAAATTTAACCTCATCACTGTAAACACACAGCCACAACACAAGATAGAATAAGGTATAACAAGAGCAACTTAGAAGGGGAAGAGGAAAGTGACTGAATTGACTTAGTATAAGGAAATAGGAGGCTATCAGATAATGGACTATCTCATACAGAAGATTTTTCGCCCAAACCTCAAGGTAACCACTAAACAAATAATCAAATTAAAACCACATATGATAAACAAAGAGAAAACTAGAAGAATCATAAGACAGAACAACCAAACTGAATTGGCAGTCCAAAACAAATGGGACAAGAAACAAAGAAAATGCAAAAGAACCAGAAAATAAGTGACAAAACAGCAACATTCAGCCCTCATAGTTCAATAATTACCCTAAATGTAAATGGATTGAACTCTCCAATCAAAAGATACAGAGTGGCAGGATGGATTACAAAGCAAGACCCAACAATATGCTGCCTTCAGGAAACACATCTTAGCACTAAAGACAAGCACAGGCTCAGAGTGAAAGGATGGAAGACAATACTCCAAGCTAATGGCAAACAAAAGAAAGCAGGTGTTGCCATACTCATATCAGACAAAGTAGACTTCAAGATAAAACAGGTTAAGAAAGACAAAGAAGGGAAATATATAATGATAAAAGGGACACTCCATCAAGAAGACATATCACTTATAAATATATATGCACCCAACATAGGAGCACCAATGTACATAAAACAACTATTAACAAACGTAAAAGGAGAAATCAACAACAACACAATAATAGTAGGGGATCTTAACACCCCACTTACAGCAATGGATAGATCATCCAGACAAAAAGTTAATAAAGAAATATTAGACTTAAATGAAAAACTGGACGAGATGGACCTAGTAGACATATACAGAGCACTCCACCCAAAAACAGCTGACTACACATTCTTCTCAAGCGCGCATGGAACATTCTCTAGGATAGACCATATGTTGGGAAACAAAGCAAGCCTCAATAAATTTAAGAAGATTGAAATCATAACAAGCATCTTTTCAGACCATAAGGCTATGAAACTGGAAATGAACCAGGAAAAAAAACTGGGAAAGTGACAAAAATGTGGAGATTAAACAACATGCTACTGAACAACCAATGGATCATTGATGAAATTAAAGGAGAAATCAAAAACTATCTGGAAACAAACGAAAATGATAACATGCCATATCAAACCATATGGGACGCAGCAAAAGCGGTCCTGAGAGGGAAACTCATAGCGATACAAGCCCACCTTAACAAACAAGAAAAAGCCCTAATAGGCAACCTTAAATTACACCTAACAAAACTAGAAAAAGAAGAACAAACAAAGCCCAAAGCCAGCAGAAGGAGAGAAATAATAAAAATCAGAGCAGAAATAAATGATATTGAGACCAAAAAAACAGTAGAAAGGATTAATGAAACAAAGAGTTGGTTCTTCGAGAAGATAAACAAAATTGACAAACCCTTAGCCAGGCTTACTAAGAAAAAAAGAGAAAAGGCTCAAGTAAATAAAATTAGAAATGAAAGAGGAGAAATTACAATGGATACCATGGAAATACAGAGGATTAGAAGAGAATACTATGAGAAATTATATGCCAACAAATTGGACAATCTAGAAGAAATGGATAAATTCTTAGACTTATACAACCTCCCAAAATTGAACCAAGAAGAAATGGAGAATCTGAATAGACCAATAACAAGTAAAGAGATTGAAATAGTAATCAAAAACCTCCCAAAAAATAAAAGTCCAGGACCAGATGGCTTCTCCAGTGAATTTTACCAAACATTCAAAGAAGATTTAATACCCATCCTCCTCAAACTACTCCAAAAAATAGAGGAAGATGGAACACTTCCTGAATCATTCTATGAGGCCAACATCACCCTGATACCAAAACCAGACAAAGACAATACAAAGAAAGAAAATTACAGGCCAATATCGCTGATGAACATTGATGCAAAAATCCTCAACAAAATATTGGCAAATCGAATACAACAATATATTAAAAAGATCATACACCATGATCAAGTGGGATTTATACCAGAGACGCAGGGATGGTTCAGCATCTGCAAATCAATCAACGTGATACATCACATCAACAAAACAAAGAATAAAAATCACATGATCATCTCAATAGACGCAGAGAAGGCATTTGACAAGATACAACATCCATTTATGATAAAAACTCTCAATAAAATGGGAATAGAAGGAAAGTACCTCAACATAATAAAGGCCATATATGACAAACCCACAGCTAACATCATACTCAATGGGGAAAGACTGAAAGCCATTCCTCTGAGAACAGGAACGAGGCAGGGCTGCCCACTCTCACCACTCCTGTTCAACATAGTACTGGAGGTTTTGGCCAGAGCAATTAGGCAAGAAAAAGGAATAAAAGGAATCCAAATAGGTAACGAAGAAGTGAAACTCTCACTATTTGCAGATGACATGATTGTATATATAGAAAACCCTAAAGAATCTGTTGGAAAACTGTTAGAAACAATCAACAACTACAGCAAAGTTGCAGGGTACAAAATCAATCTACAAAAATCAGTTGCATTTCTATATGCTAATAATGAACTAAGAGAAAGAGAGCTCAAAAAGATAATACCATTTACAATTGCATCAAAAAGAATAAAATACCTAGGAATAAATCTTACCAAGGAGGTGAAGGACCTATACAATGAGAACTACAAGACATTATTGAGGGAAATCCATGATGACATAAAGAAATGGAAAGATATCCCATGCAAGTGGATTGGAAGAATAAACATAGTTAAAATGTCTATATTACCTAAAGCAATCTACAGATTCAATGCAATCCCAATCAGAATCCCAATGACATTCTTCACAGAAATAGAAAAAAGAATACTAAAATTTATATGGGGCAACGAAAGACCCCGAATAGCTAAAGAAATCCTAAAGAAAAAGAACAAAGCAGGAGGCATCACAATTCCTGACTTCAAAACATACTACAAAACAATAGTAATCAAAACAGCATGGTACTGGTACAAAAACAGACACACAGATCAATGGAACAGAATTGAAAGCCCAGAAATAAAACCACACATATACGGACAGCTAATTTTCGACAAAGGTGCTAAGGACATGCAATGGAGAAAGGAAAGTCTCTTCAATAAATGGTGTTGGGAAAACTGGACAGCCACATGCAAAAGAATGAAAGTGGACCATGTGCTATCGCCACTCACAAAAATTAACTCAAAATGGATCAAAGACCTGAAGGTGAGACCTGAAACTATAAAACTCATAGAAGAAAATATAGGCAACACACTATTTGACATTGGTTTTAAAGGAATCTTTTCGGATGACATGCCTACCCAGACTAGGGAAACTAAAGAAAAAATAAACAAGTGGGACTTTATCAGACTAAAGAGCTTTTATAAGACAAATGAAACCAGAATCAAGATGAACAAACAACCAACCAGCTGGGAGAGAATATTTGCAAAACATACATCTGACAAGGGGTTGATCTCCATAATATATAAAGAACTCACACAATTGAACAACAAAAAAACAAACAACCCGATCAAAAAATGGGCAGAGGAAATGAACAGACACTTCTCCAAGGAAGATATACAGATGGTCAATAGGCACATGAAAAGATGCTCAACATCACTAATCATCAGGGAAATGCAAATCAAAACAACACTAAGATACCACCTCACGCCCGTTAGAATGGCTATAATCACCAAGACAAAAAACAACAAATGTTGGAGAGGATGTGGAGAAACAGGAACCCTCATACACAGCTGGTGGGAATGCAAATTGGTGCAGCCTCTATGGAAAACGGTATGGAGATTCCTCAAAGAATTAAAAATAGAGATGCCCTATGATCCAGCCATCCCACTACTGGGAATCTATCCAACGCACCTGAAATCAACAATCCAAAGAGGCTTATGCACCCCTATGTTCATTGCAGCATTATTCACCATAGCCAAGAAGTTGAAGCAACCTAAGTGTCCCTCGACTGACGATTGGATTAAGAAAATGTGGTATATATATACAATGGAATACTACTCAGCCATAAAAAAAGACAAAATTGTCCCATTTGCAACAACATGGATGGGCCTGGAGCGTATTATGTTAAGTGAAATAAGCCAGAAAGAGAAAGACAAACACTGTATGATCTCACTCATATGTGGAATATAAACCAACACATGGACAGAGAAAACTGGACTGTGGTTACCCGGGCAGTGGGGGTGGGGGGTGGGCACAAGGGGTGAAGGGAGTCATATATGGGGTGATGGACAAACAAAAATGTACAACCCAAAATTTCACAATGTTAGAAACCATTAAAATATCAATAAAAAAAAAATTTGTGTATCCTTCACGTATTATTGAGAATTTATGATGTCAGGCATTGTGCTGGTAGTTATACAAAAAACAATATAGTGTCCTGCTACTGTTACTATTAGTACAAATAGAAAAAAAAAAATATATATATATATATTACTACTACATACAGATGGTATCCTGAGTCCTATACTTAACCCACTTAATCCTCCCCACAAATTTACAAGGTAACTTCTATTATGATGCTCATGAATTTTAGGAAATATTTTCAACATCACAGAATTAGTCTATAGCAGAGCTGGTATTTCAACCCAGGATTATCTTAATCAAGGCCATATGCTCTCAACTGTTAAGTCATTTGTGTCTTTTATAGCTGAATTATATTCTCTCTTGTTCTCCTAGCTAAGGCAATCCTATCATCTTCTGACAACCTGAATTTCATCACCTATTGAAAACAGCTTTAAAAGATTCTTTTTTTAAACACTATTTTTTTTGCACTCTTCTCTAATTGATGTGAGGTTTATGTACGGAGCTGAAGCCTTTTTTCACATAGTGGAAGCTGAACCTTAGGAAGATCCAAATTTTGTTGTCAAGGATATATTGAGACACCATGAATCCTTTAAAGTTGAAGTTCTGAAGCTCTCAGAGAGAAGCTAAAAGGAGGTATCTAACATAAAACATTACAGAATTAGAGTTGATGCCCCAGTAGTCAGCTGACCATCCCCCTAGGTACAAAGGCAGTGGGAGAAAGCTAAAACTAAGAGGATTGTGATTTACTTCAAAGTTTAAAACATTTACCTTTGAGCTAAGCCAGAGTCAATGTTGTAACTAGAATGCAAATCCAAGTTTTCTACCTCAGGGTCTACTGTTTCCACTTGTTAGTTAGTGAGGTATCTTAATCTTTCAAATGTAAGTGATGATGTTCAGAGAGGATGTGACTTCATTGACAACACTGTGGTAAAAGCAGCTTGGAGTCCTAAAGACCATTCCATTTATTTATTAGTATATAGTGGATTTTTTCTCATTAGCACACAAAGCACCGATACTTTAGGCATACACGCAAGGTTCTATAAACTGGCTCTAACTTACCTTTTTTTGTGTGTGTGTGAGGAAGATCCGCCCTGAGCTAACATCCATGCTAATCCTCCTCTTTTTGCTGAGGAAGACCGGCTCTGAGCTAACATCTATTGCCAATCCTCCTCATTTTTTTTCCCCAAAGCCCCAGTAGATAGTTGTACGTCATAGTTGCACGTTCTAGTTGCTGTATGTGGGACGCCGCCTTAGCATGGCCGGAGAAGTGTTGTGTCAGTGCGCGCCCGGGATCCGAACATGGGCCACCAGCAGTGGAGCACGTGCACTTAACTGCTAATCCACGGGGCCGGCCCTCTAACTTATCTTTATAAACCTCTCTCTCACCAATTGTCCTCATCGATTTAGTACTTCAACCAAACTATATTACTCACATAGATTTCCCCATAATATTCTCACACATCTTGAGAGTTTCACGGTTATAGTGTTATGCTGTTATTCATTTGTACAATACAACTTTTTTCTCAATATGCTGAAGCTTGAGTAGTATTATCTTGGCATGAATGTGTACATTTTATACTGATAGTGTATATAATGATGGGTTATAGCCACCATTTCAGTAGTTACTATGAACTTTCTCTGCTATGTTATCACTTGTCTGTACAAGGAAAAATATCTGGTACTTACTAATTTCATTTTTAATACAATATAATTTTGGGAAAAAAATGAAATATCAGCACAGAGCCAATTACTACTCCTCTACCACTACCGTCTAAAGAGGTAAAAAGCTGATAAAAAAACAAAATTTTGATCTAAGCTCAAAGTCTTCAAAGAAGAAGAGAGAGTTAAATAAGACCTGAAGAATGAGCCCAATGGAAGCCCGTAGTCAGGGTAAAGAGACAAGGGAGAGCAGTTCCATGAGAAGAAGCACTTATAACAGACCCCTCCCTTGAGAGAGTCTGCTGAATTCAAGCAGCTGAAAGAGGCTAAAGAAAGATTGGGATGGAGAGGGAAAGAGGAATGAGCTACAAGAGACAGTAGCTCACAAAGGTTACTGAAAGCCATGTTAAAGATTTTGGCCTTTAATCCAACAGAGATGAAAGTCCTTGCTATTATGAGGAAGTAGCATAATCAGATTTATATTTTTAAAGTTTACTTTGGCTGCAGATCAGAGAATGGATTGAAAGGCAGGAAAAATTGCCTCAACATGAATCCCTCTGAAATCTTCAATCTTCTATTAACTCTTGAGACCAGTCCTCTGGTGAAGGCAGGAAAGAGAGGCATTCACACTTCTAGATAGAATTATTAGGGATTGTATAAATTTTGACCTTGTCCTGATAGATAAGACTCAAAGACTGAGCATCTCAACCTCTCTTCTGGTCAGAAATGTGTATTTATATAGTAATTTAACCTCAAAATACTAGAAAAGTCTTAAAGACAAGATCCTTTCAAAGTACTGGTTGGTAATGAAAGCATCCCCTCTCTATTTTTACACAAGAAACTATAAAGTCTTGGGAGGAGTAGATAAATCAATTTTATGAAAGATTTAGAACATTCAGTTAAAAGAATGATATAGTCATCATTCTGACTTCTGAGTGAAATATAACTGTATCACAAATTTATCATATTTTGTATGAAACATAACTATATGAAATATTTAAAAGAGAAAGAATTAAATTAACCACAAACCAATTCTTGTAGTCTTTTTTTTAAATTTTGCAATATATCACAAAGATTATTAGTTTGTGGTTAATTTAATTCTTTCTCGTTTAAATATTTTATACAATTATATTTCATACAATATATAATGTGATGAATTTGTGAGAACATACTACAAAGCAATAGTAATCAACACAGATATGTACTGGTACAAAAACAGACACACAGATCAATGGAACAGAATTGAAAGCCCAGAAAAAAACCACACATCTACGGACAGCTAATCTTCGACAAAGGAGCTAAGAACATACAATGGAGAAAGGAAAGTCTCTTCAATAAATCGTGTTGGGAAAACTGGACAGCCACATGCAAAAGAATGAAAGTAGACCATCTGCTTTCGCCATTCACAAAAATTAACTCAAAATAGATCAAAGACCTGAAGGTGAGACCTGAAACTATAAAACTCCTAGAAGAAAATACAGGCAATAGATTGTTTGACATTGGTCATAAAGGAATATTTTCTGATACCATGTCTTCTCAGACAAGGGAAACTAAAGGAAAAATAAACAAGAGGGGCTTCATCAGATTAAAGAGCTTCTACAAGGCAAATGAAACCAAGATCAAAGTGAATACAACCCACCAGCTGGGAGAAAGTATTTGCAAATCATATATCTGACAAGGGGTTCAATCTCCATACTATATAAAGAACTCACACAACTGAACAACAAAAAACAAAAAACTCAATCAAAAAATGGGCAGGGGATATGAACAGATAATTTTCCAAAGAAGATATATTGATGGCCAATAGGCATATGAAAAGATGTTCAACATCACTAATCATGAGGGAAATGCAAATCAAAACCACACTAAGATATCACCTTACACCTGTTACAATGGCTACAATCACCAAGACAAAAAACAACAAATGTTGAAGAGGTTGTGGAGAAATGGGAACACTCATTCACTGCTGGTGGGAATGCAAACTGGTACAGCCTCTGTGGAAAACGGTATGGAGAGTCCTCAAAAAATTAAAAATAGAAATACCCTATGATCCAGCTATCCCACTACTGGGAATCCATTCAATGAATCTGAAATCTACAATCCAAAAAGGCTTATACTCCTCTATGTTCATTGCAGCAATATTCACTATAGCCAAGAAGTGGAAGCAATTTAAGTGTCTCTTGACTGATAATTC
Organism: Diceros bicornis minor; assembly: GCF_020826845.1. Lineage (NCBI taxonomy): Eukaryota > Metazoa > Chordata > Mammalia > Perissodactyla > Rhinocerotidae > Diceros > Diceros bicornis. The sequence goes on from NC_080770.1 coordinate 20,689,185, forward strand.
TATAAAGAAGATGTGGTGTACATATATATATATATAATACATATATATACGATTTTATATATATGTATTTTATATATATATATATATATATACACATAAAATTGAATACTACTCAGCCATAAAAAAGACAAAATTGTCCCATTTGCAACAACATGGATGGACCTGGAGGGTATTATGTTAAGGGAAATAAGCCAGACAAAGACAAGCACAGGTGATTTCACTCATATGTGGAATATAAACCAACACAGGGACAGAGAGAACTGTATGATGATTACCAGGGGTAGGGGGTTGGAGGGTGGGCACAAGGGGTGAAGGGAGGCATTTATATGGTGACTGACAAACAATAATGTACAACCAAAATTTCACAATGTTATAAACTATTAAGACATAAAAAAATAAAGACTAAAATTCTTTACTGATTTCTTAATTTCAGGAGTAGATTTTGTTATTCTACCTTGGAGTCTGTCATGGCCTTGTCATTTGTTTTGGCCAATAGTTCACAGCATAGGCAGTGTTATGCAGATGTCAAAGCTTGGGCCTCAAAAGGCTTTGTTCACTTTTCTTCTCACTTTTAGAATCCTGCCACCACAACGTAAATAAGCCATAGTTAGCTTGCTGAATAGTGAGACATCTGACTGCATTCTCTTTGTGACCCCAGCTGACAGCAAGCTGGCCCCTAGACTTAGTGCATTCTTCATCATCCAGCCCCCGACCGAGCTAACAGCTAAACACAGACATATGACCAAGCCAGCTGAGAGAAGACGGGTCTGACATAGACAGACTTGCATAACTGCACAATTGAAATGGCACCTGAGATCAAATCCTGATTCCACCCAATGGTAGCTCTGCAATCTTGGCAAAGTCTTTAACAACCTCCAACCCACATTTCTTTACTTTATAAAAGGCAAGAAAAATGTCCGTGCTATGTGGATCAAATGCATAACATAGTGTGTGGCCAGAAAATATACATAACTGACTGTAGCTATTTTTATTATCATAAGGTTAAATTATACCCGACTTATTTATAAAATCTGAGCTTGAGGGAAAAAAAAGCCACTTTTCTACATGGAAATAATTAAATCCTGAAGGGTGGTGACCTTCAGAATCTTTCTAAAATGCTGAAGGTTAACATTTTTGTCACCTACTCACATGCAATTTGACGAAGGAGTGGCAGGCTTGGAAGTGCACGGTTCATTGGCCTTGGACTGTGGAGTCTTGTGATAGGGATTGAGCCTGAGGCTAATCACCAGTGTGCATACAGAGCATCACATGTCCTCTCTGGAACATAATTTCACCCACATGAATAATAGTTGATCCTTTTCCAGTACCCACCTTCTAGGATACCAACTTGTTAACATCTGTTAAAGAATTCATCAAAAAGATAACAATAGAAACCTCATCTACAACAATACAGTGTGTTAGAATAGATTAACAATCCTTATACATACATATGTTTTTGGATACATGGGTCATTATCATCATCTTGGTTGAAGTGAGAGATGGAATGTACCAAAGACAGAAGCATTCTTCTTTTAACTTTAAGATTTGCATATTCATTCTTGTTTCCCTAAAAATCAATCATGTGAACTTGTGTATATTCTCTAACTACTACGTTCCTTTGTTTCTTTATCTAAAAATTTAATGATCTTAAATTTTTGGAATCATGGACTTCTTAAAGAATATGATAGAAGCAATGATTCTTCTCCCTAGCCTCCAAACTGTACATATGTATAAGCACACACAGATATAGAGGGCTCACAAATCCCCAGAAATCTATCCATCGATTTTGTCACTATGATTCTTAAAAATTCTACCACTAAAAGATGCCTAAGTTCCTTTTCAGTGTTAACATTATATAATTATAAGAGATGAGTAATAAATATTTCAAAGTTTGCATGTTTGGGCTGAATTCCTAATATTCACTCTCCAAAATGGTCAATCTGCTCATTTCTCATACAAGGTAATAAATCTACTCTTCCATTTTCTCGAGATATGAATTAGAAAACAACCTACTCACTTTCTCTTCTACCTCCTCATCAATCTTCCAAGAAATCCTGGCATCCCTACCTACAAAACCTATCCTGGGTCTGAGCACTTCTCACCACCTCCACTGCTACCACTCTGGTCCACAACATCATCATGTTTTGCCAAGAATATTGTGATAGTTTTCTAACTGGTCTACACACTTGTCCTTCTATAGCCTATTTTCAATATTTCAGTCAATATGGTCCTTTACAAAAAAACCAAAATAAGGCAAGTCACTTTAAGCCTGTTCTTAAAACCACCCAAAAACCCTCGCAATTTGTTCTAAGTTAAAGTCAAATCCCATTCAATGGCCTAAACGTCCTCCAAGATCCAGCCCTCCATTACCTGCAGGTCCATATCGCCTAAGACTCACCTCTTGCTTCATTCTTCTCCAGCTTCTCTGACCGTCTCACTGTTTTTCAAAAATACCAGCCCTGACCCACCATCAAAGATATCCGAACTGAGTGTTCCTCTGGTTGAAAAACTATCCCCAGATATCTGCAAGCCTCACATTCTTATTTTCTTTAAGTCCAATTTAAATGTCATTTTCTGACTAAGACCTATTCTCATCACTATTTTAAATTCAATGCCCTCTTCCCATCAACAGTCCCATCCTTCTTTTTCTGCTCAGACTCTGCTCTATTTTCTCCTAGACCTATTGTCATCATCTAACTCCTCTTTATTAAGTTACTGTGCATTTTTCCCCACCAGAATGCATTAACTGCGGAGCAAAAAGATTTTTTGTTTTGCTTACTCCTGTATCTCAGCATACAGAACAGTTTCTAGTAACTAATTGGCACTAAATAAATATTTCTAGAATGAAAAAATGGGTAATTACTTTTACATCTTGAACCTGTTTTTCCCAAAGTATTGTCTACTGCTAACCTAGCTCAAACTATTCAGGACTAATCTAGCCTCACATGGACTTTCCTGGATCAGTGTAGTCATTACTAATAAGAAGGAAGAGTAAATAAAGAGAGAAGTCATAACCATCAAACTCATAACCATCAAATTGGACTAAAATCCATTCTGAATTTGAACTAAATTGCAATTAAAATGTGAATGTGAAATAAAAGACACAGAAAATGTCAGAGCCAATCATGCTAAGCATTCCATACAGAATGTCTTCTCAAGTTGTGTGTTCCCCTGTAGAAGCTCTGTTCCTTGCTTATTTCACTGGAGCATTTAAAATTCTGTGGAAGAATATGTCCCTCTAAGACCTGAAAATGAGTACAAAGAAATGAAAACACCATACATTAGTAGTTTTGACGGCACAGATGATGATAACCACTAGAGTGAAAAAACATGTCACCTTTTGTGTCCTCTTGATTTCTCCACTGTGTCGGTGGATATATGATGACCCAGCATGATTACCACACTGAATTTTGATTTCTACATGAGGGTTACATATATCATTGGTTGGAATCCTATTTAGGATAGTGTGTGTGTGTGTGTCTGTGTGTGTGTGTGTGTTTGGCATAATAACAATCCTTTGAGAGCCAGGCCAGACTCTGTATCCCCCTTCTAATCACAGTTGAGGTCACAGAGAGGCCCAACCACTTAGCTGCTCCTGATCCCAGTTGCTTACCCTTGGTCAGGAAGGACAGTCTTGGAAGTGACACACTTTTTCCTCTGATGTTTTGGTGTGTCTGTTGGACCCAATATGTGTATTTTCTCAATAGCCCTTTGGGACTCCTTCCACAGAGCATCCCAGAAATATGTACCTTAGTCTTCAGGGACTCAATTAAAGTTTATTTGGAGTATGGAGAACATATACTAATTAGGATAAGATGAAATTAGGAATATTTTGCTGAGTACACTCTCTTAAGGGATTTAAGTTACGATAGAATCATTAAATGTGTCTGATGATAGAAACTCTCAAAATTGTACTAATTAGACATTTCTAGAACGTATCATACAGTCCATATATTTTTTCCTTGTCATATGCTCTTCTCTCTCTTCTAGGCTGCCCTCCCTTATCTCATTCATCAAGAAACTCCTATCAATCCCTGATGTTATAGGTTGAATTATATCCCCCCAAAGTTGAAGACCTAATGCCCAGTAACTCAGAATGTGAATGTATTTGGAGATAGGGCCATTACAGATGTGATTAAGTTAAAATGAGGTGGTTAGGGCAAGCACTAAACCAACCTGACTGGTGTCTGTAAAAAGAGGAAATGGAAATTTAGACACCCAAAGAGACACCAGGGATGGGTGTGCACAAAGAAAAGACCATTTCGCGACACAGCAAGAGGTTGGCTATCTGCAAAACAAGGAAAGATGCCTCAGAAGAAAGCAACCATGATGACACTTGAATCGTGGCCTTTTAGCCTCCAGAACTGAGATAAAATAAATTTCTGTTGTTTACATGACCCGGTCAGTGGTATTTTTTTATGGTAGTCTTAGCAAACTAATATACTTGCTCATTAATGCTACGGCTTTTTTATGTTGGTGCAATCCCATGGTTTACATGTAGAAAGACTACTAAAATTAGGAAATGTGATGCATCATAATGAAATATTCTCCAATTTTTCATTAATTCATACACAACACTGAACAACCAAAAAAATATAAATATTCGTAGAACCCTAATTGTTATCAATCATTGCTTCACCTAGTAGACATTTTTACTCTGAATCTTTTCCTGGATCTAAAGCTTTTGGAAATTTCTCTATTTGTCTACTTATCTGTCTATTTCTATCTACATCTCCATTTCTGTCTATTTCATACAGCTGCTATACTTTTGCCCTTAATTCTTTAGTTTTTTGAGAAAATATACTTTTATTGAAAAGCTCACAGTGACTCTAGTAAAGATATTTGTTCCTTCCTCTATCTATTGCCAGGGAAATCTTTGTACCATGGTGAGCTAATAAATGAGAGTCAGAAAGAAAAAATAAGTTTATTTCCAAGGGAATTTTACAGTAGAAATTTTACTTATGACCTCCTAACTGACTCTGTCTCCCAACAAATGGGGTTAGAAGCTTTGGAGTCAGAAGTTCTGGATTTGCATTCCTATTTCCTCACCTATGAACTACATAATTTGAAGGAAGTCATTTAATGCATCTACATGAGGCTATGATTCCATCACCAATTCTATTATTCCTGTTTATAGATTACAGTATTATACATGTAAGCAACTTATAAACTATCAAGTGAAAATTAAAAGAAAAAATAAGCTCCTCGCTTTCAACGTTCTAGAATCCCAGTAATTTTATAGACTTTATTTCAAGCTAGCAGGCATAGCAGTTTTTCCAAATGCCCCAGCCTCATTTACTTTAAAAACACATTCAAATACATTAGTGCCAACTTAAAAAAAAACAATACAGAGTAGTGTTTTAACATTATCCAAAGACGTTTTGTTCTCTTATTTTATGTATTTCGGAGAGGACAGTCTGATAACCATGACAGGGAGATAATCTGTGAAGTAAAATATAGCCATTGTTCACCAAATATTTTCATTTAATAAAACTTTGCTCTATCTAACATTTTCCTCAGGGCATTTTTAACATCTTTATTGCTTAAGCTATAGATCAAAGGATTCAACATTGGAATCACCACAGTATAGAACACTGACACAACTTTATCCCTTTCTAGTGCATAGCTAGTACTTGGTCAGGAGTAAATGAAGAGAATTGAACCATAGTACAAGGTGACAGCTGTCAAGTGAGAGCCACAAGTGGAGAAGGCCTTGAGGCGGCCTTGAGTAGAATGGATCTTCAAGATGGCAGCAATAATGAAGAGGTAGGAGGCAAGAATAAGCATGGCAGGGGTGATGACATTGGAGGCAAGTATGAAATAAAGCACAGCCTGGTAGCTCTCCTTCACATCACAGGCCAACTTTACAAGAGGGGGCAGATCACAGGAGAAATCATCAATAATGTTCTTGCCACAGAAGCTCAGGGTAAATGTCTCAGTAGTGATGATGGTTGAATTCAGAAAGCCACCACTGTATGAAGTTTCAACAAAACTGGCACATAACCTTGCAGACATAGCCTGGGAATAAAGCAAGGGATTAGAGATGGCCACGTAGCGGTCATAAGCCATGGCAGCCAACAGGTAACGTTCACTATAGGCCAGACCAGCTGAGAAGAAGAACTGAGCTAGGCAGCAGCAAAGGAGATGCTTTTGTCATCAGAGATGCAGGTCATCAGGATTTGGGGGCATAGACAGAAGAATACCAGAGATCCAGGAATGACAGTTTTCCAGTGAAGAAATACATGGGTGTGTGGAGCCGAGAATCAGTACAGATCAAAGAAACCAGGGTGATGTTCCCTAAGAGACTGATGACGTAAATGACAAGGAAGATGAAAAAGAGCGCTCTCTGTAACCGTAAGTCTGCTGTGAACCCCAGAAGTATGAACTCTTTCACTTTGGTGGAATTTTTCTCATCCATTTATTTTGGGTTTCTATGGTGCCTTTCTGTGAAAAGATTAATAAATAATGTCATGATTTGCTTTAAGATATCAGTATATCAGCTTCCCTATCATTTGTCATTTTAAATGATTAAAAAACCCAATTAATGCTTTCACACCATAAATTGTGAGACATTTATGCTGAACTGGGTATCATCCTTGTGGATAACTGGGAAATTATTGTATGTTACCTTGAGAGATGAGTTATTATGCATATAACATAATGTGTGTCACCTTATATTCTTAAACTATTTTTTCTACTTTTTGGAGGGAGTGATTTGTGTATCTTCTCTTCCATTTGCATTTAGGGTGATTGGGAACCATGTGGAAGATATGAAGAAGATAATTTGAAAAAAATGCGCTGACCTCTTCTCTTTGAATATTTTTGTCTTTTTCTAGAGAATTATGTGTGGAAGCACACCTATATTATTTTAACTATTTATTGGAATATCTTTGGAAGTGCATTTTACTGCAATTTCTTCAAAGGCAATAGTTATATTCTCATCAACTTTTTAGCCTCAAAACCAAGAACACAGATTTGCACAAAGTTGAAAATGTATAACTTGAATAAAAGAATAGATTTACTTAGATAATAGGAACTTGAAACAATAGCTACCTGTATGATGTTCAGTGCACCCTGAAAGGAAGTAATCACATTAATCAATAGATAATTGTATTCATAATGGGGTTGAATTTCCTATAGAACCAAGATTTTAAAAAATGAAAGAAAGAAACCAAAAAACTAAAGTGTCCAAACTTAATTAATTTGGGAAATATGTTATGCCAAATAATAACCCTCTATATATCCATGTTCTAATTCCTGATATCTCTGAGTGTTACTTTATGTGGGAAAAGAATTGTTAAATTAAGAATCTTGAGATGGGTAAATTATCAGGATGACCTCTAATGCAATCTCAAATATCCTTATATGATGGAGGCAGAGGGAGATTTGATTACAGACACCAGAGGATGAGGCAATGGAAACTCAGAAGCAGAGACTGGAGTGATACACAGACAAGGAATGCCAGCAGCCAGAAGAAGCCAGAGGAGGCAAGGAATGGATTCTCCACTGGAGCCTCTGGGTGGAGCGTTCTTGCCAACACCTTAATTTTGGTTCAGTGACATTGAGTTTGGACTTTCAACCTCCAGACCTATGAGGTAATAAATTTCTGTTGTTTTAAGTCACCAAGTTTTTGGTAATTTGTTAGTACAAAAAGTTATGGACCTCAATCTCTAATAGTCTTCTTTTCCTTGAAGGTAGAAGGAGACTGAATTATTGCCAGTACTGAGGGAAGCACCCTCTCTGCTTCATTATGTTACAACCCAGGGGGCCCCCAAAAGGGGGCTAAATGATGATTGTCAGGGTTCTGAATTGACAGGGGACATAGTATTTCTGCTATTAGATCCAAGGCTTTCAAATCTCTTCTGTTAGGGGAAAAAAACTTAATCTTGGTCATATGCCTAGCTATGTGCTTAAAATTGAGCTAGAGAAATGAAGAATTGGTCTCTCGGAACTGTATCTATCTGATGGTGAAAATCTATAATTTTTAACTGTAAAATAAATATTAATGCCATAGTTATTGTCAAAGTAGAAATTTTTCATAATAACAAAAGAGGATTGGAATAATTGCCCTTTCAACTCTCTTAGAATTTCAAGGCTGTCAGACGCTGAGGTCATTTTTAACAAAGCGTATTCCTGGAAGCAGCTTATGACTAAGAACCAAGAGATCTGTGTTTGATCTTAGTTGTCTGCTGCCAACTTTAAATAAAATTATAACCTCCAAAACTCTATTTTCTCACCTACTTTGTTTAATTCAGTGGGACTTTAGGAGATCACAGATGTGATTAAGCACTTTGTAAACTAGAAGCTAGAACTATGTATTGCATTCCTTATGATTTCATTATCTCTGAAAAAAATCTGTCCTTCTGATATATTTTCCCTACCTCCCAAGGACTTCCAAGTTTACCTATGATATTGACTCCCTAGAATTTCATATGTTCTCATGCAGAAACTTCCCCTTCTTTAATATGTGTCTTTTACACAAGTTGGGAATTTGCAGTTGGGAATCTGCAAAAAAAATCTTGTTTACAGAATTATAACTGGGAATGAACATTGCAAGAGACATTTCTGGCCTAATTTCTTCTCTCTACAGTTATTAAAAAGTAGAATAGGGGCTGATCCAGTGGTGTAGTGGTTCTGTTCATATGATCTGCTTCAGCGGCCTGGGGTTCACAAGTTCGGATCCTGGGTATGGACTTACACACCTCTCATCAGGCCGTGCTGTGGTGGTATCTCACATAGGAAACAGAGGAAGGTTGGCGCAGATATTAGCTCAAGGACAATCTTCCTCAAGCAAAAAGAGGAAGATAGGCAACAGATGTTAGCTCAGGGCAGATCTTCCTCACCAAAAAAAATAATAATAAAATAAGATAAATTTAAGTGTGAATGTCTACATATATGAATATGTATATCAAAGCTTTTACAAATAAAAAAGGATTGATGGTATCTTGGTGTGAGACATAAGACACAGGTAAATTGCATAAATTAAAAAAATGGGAGATGGGAAAACAAGCAATCGTCATAAAATGGAGGCACGGATAAATCTGCAGCTCACCAACCAGTCTAATCCACTGCTCTGTGCACACCGCATATGTGACCAAAATTTTCTAGCAGTCCATATATACAATTAGAAACACCCAAAAGAAAAGCAAACCGACCAAACGGTTTGGTAATATATTACCATTCCTGATACTAACTTTGAAATCATGTCTCCCAAGGTTTCTGGTGAAGACAGTGAGTGAAATAAAATGCATGATATATTGAATGGTATTGTTATATATGTAGACACAAAGGAGAGTTTTTTTGAATTACATTTACTTGCCATTAATTCTTAGAATTAAAGCTGGCTGCATGCTTTCTTAGATTGTAGGGACGCTCAGACACTTCTCCTTATAAAACATCTCTCCTCCCCGTCTGCCACACATCTCCCTTCACCTGGGGGCATCTTTAAGAGGGAAATTCCTTTGGGAATGGTTACCTAAAAGGAGCTGAGCTCTCAGTGATCTCTGAATCTTCTCCGAGCATAATGCACCTAGCTTCCTGTCATTCAGTTTGACATGCTAATCAGATATTTCTTGAGTTATATGTTAATTATAAATGTACAGTGTGATCCCAAAGATATATCTATATCTCTATATTCCTTCTTTTAAGGAGCTCCTCTCCCATGCACTGCCTAACATAGCATAAGAAACATTTTAAACTCATGAAAATATGGGCCCATTTTAATTTTTCTATACTCTATCTACTCTAAGGACTAACAAGTTTCTTGCAAGAAACTTAGAAACAAGATGCTAGAAGAGACAGCAGTGGGCCACACACAGCTACAGAGGATTTATGAGAATGAAAACATCCATCAAGCATACATTTAATTGCCTGTTTCACTGAAAGAGAAAATAAGGCCAGAAGAAAAGATATTTGGAGACATTTCAGCTTCCTTCATCAAATATAATTATAGGAAAGAAAACTATCCTATCTCACAAAGTAGAATTATGTTATGGTTTGATTATATTAAGAATTGTTTTGTCTTTTGTCCATACTGTGATTTACTGACTTTTCCTCTGGTTAGTTTAAAACAATACTTCATGGAAAAAAAGAGTCACTTCATTTGGATTTCAGCTCAAGTCCAGAATTTCTCACATTACCTTAGAATAAAAAGTGTCTTCTTTTCACTCCGCAGGAATCCTATTTCCAATGGTAACAATACTGGGAGAACATATAAGCTTGATCATCCCTTTGGGTTATGCTACTAAAAGCGTACGGGATCTTCATGTGCTATTCTGGTGCCAAGTGACCAATTATAATGCTCAGCTATCTTTCTGGAAGGCAATAGGGAGAAGTCACGCATCGTGAATATACTGGGTCTCATTAATCTGTAAAGCGCTTTGGCTTTGTGAGTTTCATTCAGGTATTTTAGAAAAAAGAGAAAACTGCAAAAAGGAATAACCAACAGGATAGTCTTCACACAGTAGATGCTGAAGGATTATTTGCAGTCCATAATGATAATGATAATAATAATGATAATGAAAAGACCATAGGATTTTAGTGCTTAAACATGTTAACTATCACTTAATAAAATGTGCCAATTTTACAAACAATGAATTGAGAGACAGAGTTTCAGAAATTGAAAGTGAGAGACAGAACCCAAGTCATACAGTTAAAGGAAGCTTTATCTCTACATCATCATGATTATATATAGTCATTATATTCATTCATTCAATATATATATTTATTATATATATACACATATACATATAATATACACTATATATATATTCATTCAATATATTCATACATTCATTATATTTATTCATTCAAAGCATATTTATCATGCAACACCTAGGTACCCAGCACTGAGTTAGAAGTTGAGGGACATACAACTGGGAGGGAAGGGAAGGTCTTAGGTGAACTTAGTTGTTGTCAAGAGGCAAGCTCATGACAGAGATTGTCTATGAATGAACCCTAGGTCTACAACTCACTAGTTGTGTGACCAAGAGCAGTGCACTTAAACTCACCAAGCCTCAGTTTTCCTGACTATAAAATGGAAATAACATGTCTTTCTCATAAAGTTGTTGTGAAGATTGAATGAGATAATATATAGAGTTTTTAGCAAATATCAGTGAAAAAAATCAAAAAACACGCAAAAGCAAAAATAAAAATAAAATAAAAAGGGGGAGATACAGTGTCTGCTCTTGTGGAAGTTATGGCCTCAGGGGGGAGGTGATCAAATGGTTATATAAATTTATAACTATAAATTATGACTAGTATTGCAGAGTCATAATATTAAAGTGTCATGATATTTATTACAAGACCTGACATAGTGTGGGATCTTAGGGAAGCTTTGTCTGAGGAGGTTATATTAAACTGAGAACTGAGTGACAATAATAGCAGGTTACTAGTCATAGTAAGTGATGATGGTAGGGGTGGCAGCTGCAGAGAGGGCCAGGAGAGTAGTCTTGTGAGGTCACAGGAAATGAAAAGATCCCAGTAGAGAAAAAGCACCATGGATTCCAGGAAGGAAAGGAATCTCAGAGTGGCTGGATCCTGGACAGAAAAATACAGCCACACTGAATTAGGCAGGAGAGGTGGGCGAGGTCAGACAGCATAAGACTGGGCGTCCATGTTAAGGATTCAGAGTATATTCTAAGTGCACTGGGGAGCCTTTGATTGGTTTTCATCAGATTCATGCTGTGGTCAAATAAAATTCAAATAAAACTCTGTTTACAACATGAAAAATAGAAGTGTGAAGGCAGAAAGCTTCAGATGACTATATTTCAGAAACCCATGCAGTTTCTGATAGCACTTGGACTGGGTGATAGCAATTGATTTGTTGGTAAATAGTCAGAGCTGAGGGATATTTGGGAAGGAATATACATACAGGAGTTGGTGATGAAAACTTTGAACACCCAAATATCTCTGAAATTTCCTTGTCTTTGAAAATAGCCATTTTCCTCTCTCTCAGGGGAAAAGAAATCTTTTAATGACTTTGTAAGGATGGTTATCTTGCAGGAAATCTCAATCTCTTCTCTGTCGCTACACTCAACACCCCTGTTTGCTTCCAGGTTCAGGAGAGAGTTAGATCCATCCACAACCCATATGAGGAATAAAACAACTGCTCTGGGAGGACACATGTATACACCTGAGGTAGGACTGTGCTGATTGTCAGGGTCTGAGGAGTTGTGGGAAACAAATACTAAGGATATTGAACAAAGGAAAATAAATCAAGAAATAACAAGCAGAGACCTATAATCAATACAAATGAGATGCTAGACCATCACTTAATCCTTTGTAAAGGAAGGAGTCAAAAAGATTAGAGAGACAGGTATGTTGGTTGTAGACCAGTTATGTGCAACCTACTTAACCATCTACTAAACCTGCGGTTCTCAAATCTTTTGACCTCAGCACACTTTACACTATTGAGTATTGGAGACCCAAAGAGTTTTTGTTCGTATGAGTTATATATGTCATTACTTACCATCTCAGAAGTAAAAACAGAAATTCTAAATGTTTTTATTGACTCATTTAAAATAATAATAAACACATTATATTTTAGTATGAATAATAGATGAATAAATACAGATAACTATATTTCCATACCAAAACTATATAGTGAACAGAGTGACACTGCTATATATTTTTGCAATTTTTAAAAATCTCTAGCTTATACAAGACATTTGAGATATTAGACGTGTTTCTGAATTCAATGTGTTGAGTTATGTTGTTTTGGTTGAAGTATATGAAGAAAATTTAGCATTAAACAGATATAGAGTTGCAAATGGGAAGACTATTCAACTACCCTTTTTAGTAATTGTAATACTCTCCTTTGATAATATACCAAATCACAAGTAGTATTTTTAAGTTAATTTCAATGTGAAATATGAATCCAACATCTGTGATATCTCGGACGATTACGAATATAGTATGGAGATTGTGGACCCCTTGAAAGTATCTCAAGAACATCCAAAGTTCCACAGACTACACTCTGAGAACCACTGCTCTAAACACATTCCTTGAAAGAACCCAAAGCACATTCGTGTCTCAAAAAGGAAATGCATTAGTGAGAAGATCATTGAAAATCTTTGTGTGACTGTTTCAATAGGCTAGAAATGATAGTCAGAGATACTGCCACAAAATATGCTTTCTTGATTTCAAGGAAATAAAAGATTCCTAGAGAGTTGCTACTAAGAGAAAGCATGTAATCATTAGAGATCAAGTGGGTACGATTACTATAATAGCCACAGGACTATTTTACAGTTGAGGTAACTGAAGAATAGAAATAGTTATGAATGAATTGTGCCAGGTCACACAGAAAATGACATTCAGAGAGAGAAAAATTTCAAATCCAGGTCTTCTCATCTCCCAAACACATTCTCTTAACTACTACAATATCCTCCATATCTATCAGGTACTTATATGCCAGTTGGGAACAAGCAATATATAAAGCATTGGCCCTGCCCTCAAACAAAGAATACTCTAGTGGGAAAAACAAGCATCTCTCATCAAAAAAGTGCAATAAAATGTATGAGATATAATTATAGATTTATGTACAAAGTAAAGTGATGGGAAAATAAGTGAGTGTTAGATATTGTTAGGGGAAATAAGGGAATTGTATACATGTCTAACAAAGTTTGTACAATGAAGGAGATATTTATTTCTGCTGAAAACTTGGTAAAAATTTACCAGTTGGTTGGAGCGTGTGCCAGTTAATAAGTTATTGCTGCTCAGCTTCAAACCCACTCTTATACTCTGCTCTACGGTACTTTAGCTGGGCCTCTGCAAACCACATTCCTTCCTTGCCACTGGCCTCCTGATAGATTCTACCTACGGAGGGTGCAGGGAAGCTGGAGAGGTGGAAGAGGGATAAGAGACTAGCTCCTTTCTGTTTTTACTTCCTGTTCCTCTCATTGTCACCATAGAAATGCTTCTCCACTCAGCGTTCAGCAATTTTGTTCCAGTAGGAGCATTTCATTTCAGTTTGCAGTTTTTTCTACATTGATTGAACTGGGCTTGTTACGTAATCTCAAAAATACCCGCCTCAGACATCTGGGTCCCAGCTCCATGTGGCAGATAGGAAGGGAGGGTCCTCTGGACTTTGCTGAACAGAAACCCCTTCTCTGAGGTCTAAGTTTTAGCTTTGCAGAATCCCTCCTTCAACTTTCTGAGTTTCAATAATTTCATCCTTTTCCCTCTGTGGCCCCAGCTCTAAATGCCATAGCTGCTTTCTGAAGTTGCTACTTCTGTTATACTGAAGTTTTTCCTTTTGGTCTCTTCACTTCTTCAATTACAGGTTACTAATTCTTTACATTTAAAGTTTCCCTGTTCAAATAATTGCTGTTCTTTCTGTCTCCTGGCTAGACCCTAGCTAATTCAAAGAGCATTTCTTACAAAGAAAACCATAAATGTAAAGACACAGAGGTACAAAAAAAATTGATACATGAATGAATGAGTTATAATCCAGTCATTTTCCTCAAAATACTTAAATTTTATCAGAGAGAAGAATATTTTTTAAAAGTCTGCTTCTCTTTTATAAAAGTGATGAGCATAGTCTGCTTTTTATTCCTGATTGGCTATTGCACAATTTATATTTATTAAGCCCTAACTATGAGACACATACAGTAACAAGCACTCCTCATCTCATTTATTCCTCATGATATCCCATATCTATTATTATCTCTAATTTATAGGTGAGGAAACTATGGTTTAGGAAGATTAAATTACTTACTCATGATGCCCAGAGGGTAAGAGGCAGAACCAGGAATTTAATTCAGGCACTCTATCTGCAAACACTACAAATAAATACATTTTTTATAATAATAAAAAGATCTTGCTGGAGATTGTTTTCATAATTTCAATAATAGTTTTTAATGAAATATGAACAATTTTAAAAATGGGACTACAGGGGCCAGCCCGGTGGCACAAGCGGTTAAAGTGGTGCGCTTCGCTGTGGCGGCCCAGGTTTGCTGGTTCAGAGCCCAGGCCCGCACCGACGCACTGCTGGGCAACCATGCTGTGGCGGCGTCTCATATAAAGAAAAGGAAGAGGGGCACGGATGTTAGCCCAGGGCCAGTCTTCTTCAGCAAAAAAAGAGGAGGATTGGCAGATGTTAGCACAGGTCTGATCTTCCTCACAAAAATAAAATAAAATAAAATAAATAAAAAATAAAAATGGGACTACATTTACTTTCACTTTCCCAACGAGGAGGAATGTTACTTGCAAGCAGATATTATATCAACCCTGCATCTGGCAAATTGACTATTTGCATGAAGATAGCAGATCTTGTCTGGTTTTTCTCCAGAAATTTCTCTTGGATTTAGTTTTTCCTTCCAGTTTTCAGTTTTTACAACCCTTGCTGCAGCAACCACAATGCATTATCTCAAAAATACCAGCACCATTGCTGTCACCCCCTCTGTACTTGGACAATTCTGCTGTCCAAGAAGTCACTGGACTTCTGTTCACTGGTTTCTCCTGCTTATAATCTATCCTTCACACAGCTTCTCTAATAATCCTCCAAAAAATTATCTAATATTGTTATTAATCAGTGCTTTAAAATAAATCATATTGATTCCCTATTTTCTACAGGATTGCAGCAGGTATGTCTATGGGTGAGCTTAAGCTGTGTACCTATTTTAATTCTAGTTATTTTAGGGAATACAGGGAAAGACAGAAATCTGGGCCCATAAATGTAAAGAACTAAGGATCCTCCTTGGACAACACTCAACAGTGGGAAAAAGGGGGTCTAAGTGTGCAAACTTGATCCAAGGGCAAGGGGGCAGAGATGATTTGTAGAACACTATGAATTGTCATTATTGTTCAGCCACAAAAAATAAGGAAATCCTGCTATTTGTGACAACATGGATAAACCTAGAGGACATATTGCTAGGTGAAATGATCCAGACTCAGAGAGAAAATTACCGTAGGATCTCACTTATATATGGAACCAAGAAAGTCAAACTGCTAGAAGCAGAGAGTAGAATGGTGGTTGCCAAGGGCTGGGCAGCAAGGGAAGTGGAAGATGTTGGTCTAAGGGAACAAACTTTCAGTTATAAGATGAATAAGTTCTGGGGATGTAATGTATAGCATGGTGACTATAGTTAATAATACTATATTGTAAACTTGAAACTTGCTAAGAGAGTAAATCTTAAGTGCTCTTATCACTCATAAAAAATGGTAACTATGTGAAGTGATGGATGTGTTAATTAGCTTGGTTGTGATAATAATTTCATGATGTAGATGTATATCAAAACATCACGTACATCTTAAACATATAGAATTTTTTGTTCGTCAATAAAAAAAGATTGCCTTTTGATGGAATACTCAAGGATTCGTATCTGAGTACTGGAAATAAAAGGAAGAAATAATACTCAGTCAGACAAAGTGCTGTATATTTCATTCTATGTAAAACCTACAGGACATCCCTATACTATGACTTAGAGTACCACCATTCCAGGTGGGATTGGAGACCTCTTCCTCCATCCAAGCCTCCCTGTGCTCCTCCATGTATGCCCACTCTTGAAGCACAGAATAGAGGAGGAATTAATGTAAGGCAAGAGGCAGAGAACATCATGGAGCACCTAGGATTGCTAGGGACCACACAGAAATGAAAGAGGACAGAGCCACTCAGTCAACTGTGTCAGGTGCCAGGGGCCAGAGGCCAGTTTTTGGAAGGATGGGAAGAGGAAACAGATTCATACTCACTGACTATGTTCTTCAATTTATTAGGACTCTTGTATGACAAGGGAGATTCAAAACAAAAATGATTGGACAGATTAAGGCTTTGTTGTTGGCACTTCTACAAGTGGAAATTAAATGAGGTAAAAATGCTGTTGTTGTTGTTTGTGACCCTATTGTAAATCACCTGCCCCACTCAACAACCTAAGACCAATATGGCAACTTGACAAGATAATAGGTCAAGCTCCTTTGCAAGACACAAAAGGCTCATAAATTATAGCTTTCCTCTCCAGCCACATCTTCTGATGGTCTTGTTGATGGTGCAGACCCTCAGGACTCTTGTGCTATCATCTAGAAAAGCCTCCACCATGACCAGCTCTCTGTAGATTTCTGCATGCTTTTCCTTGTGCTTGCAATGCTCTTGCACACCACTCCATCTGGCTTGCTTCTATTCATGCCACACAATTCAAGTCAAGAGTTAACCTTAAACATTTTACATTCCCCACACCCCTGCACAAACAGAATTAATCACTCCCCCCACTTTGTACCAAGTGATCCCTAACCCAGGACACTCTGTATAAAGCACAGTTATCCCCAAGAACTCAGGGTTCCCTCCACACTTGTCTCCCACTCTCAGATCCTAACAAAGGAATAGTTACAATTCTAAGTGCTTGCTAAATGCCAGGTACAGGGTTGAGCATGTTATGGCTGTTATCTCATTCAAACTTCCAACAGTTGAAAGAGATAAAACATGTCTAGAGCAGTGGGGAACTTTCCTAAATATCATACAATGGAGAAAAATGAAAAATGTATCAGAGATAACATTTCTTTAAGAAATGAAATTGTTTTAATAAAAAGAAACAGCACCGCACCTGTGTTTAAGCATTCTCTGAATAACTTGATAAAAAGTTAATACATGTAATGTGTAGAACCTTGTTTAAAATACATAATAATCAATATATAAATTTAGAACTAATATGAATGCTGTTGTTTAATTTCTCTATTTTGAACATTGATGTGTTTTTTTATAACTTTTTTGGGGGAGACAAGACACTACAATTTCAGAAATTGAAGCTTTTATGGTAATGTAAAATCGCTATGTAATTAATTACAAATTTCCACCCATTGGTACTATGAAGAGAGTATGAGAGATGGGAGAGAGGGGAGAAAAATTGGCAATAACATCAGCCACCTACCAAAAAAAGGGGGCTCTGTTATGATACTCCCAAATACAAGAGATCCCAAGCCTGGAGGAGTGAAGAAATGGAATGAAAATAGAGGTTCTAGAATATGTATTTATGATACAAATCCTAATTACTGTGTGGTTATGTTGAGAAACACATAAAAACACAAAAAGTGTTCAAAGAATGACAACTCAGAAAATGCTGAACACTCAAACATACCTCTTGGTTTCACAATAGATAACCTGATCAACCAAGAAGCCAACTGATTTGAGGGTCAGAATTTTGTTTATTTCTTAATGTTATCCTCTCACAATACAATGCAGACATAATGAATATTGATGACAATGAAATAGTTATGTTAGATAAATGTTCAAATTGCAGCTATATCTGTTGAGATCTGAAGATTTGACATGTGGCCATTTACCAACATGGATTACATTTAATACAACTTCAAAGAGAATTGAGATATGCAATTTAAGAGAAACCTTTGAGAAAATTGATCAGGTTCTCCAATGGATTTTGTGAAAATAACACTCTTTATGAATGAGCCATGAATTACCATAATGAAGTGTTTAAAATGTTACGCCCCTTTCAATACTTAATTTCTTATTAGCTATATGTATGAACTGGTACATAGTTGAAATTCTGTGTAGCATTTCATGATCTTTGTTTTATTTTCCAAGATATATTCCAATAAAACACTTCATTATAATATACTAGAAAATGTTGGTTTTGTTTCCCATGTTAGTGTATTCACATCAACGGACATTTTCCTGGTGTCTGTTTTCCTCAGATAATAAAGACTTTCTGTATTTGCGAATAGTTAACGCCTCTTCTGCCCTTTGCACTTATGAAATAGCTTCATTTCTCAGGGCAGGAAGCTGGACAGAGTGTGTGACAAGTGATAAAACCCCTTCTATCCTCTGTCAGGGAGTCTGTATTTCTCTTGTCCAGATAGCCCTTGTTCATAGTTCATAGTTCACATATGAACCAGGTATGTGTGACCAAGGCCACATTTCTAGATACCTGTGCCCTGATGATGCCCTTTGCCAAGAACTCCTTCCTCAGCTCCATTCTAATGGTAGTAGAAGAAGACATTCTCAGTGTTCATAGATGAGTGACTGAATAAGTGAAATTATTTTTGGCAAATTTTCCTTTTTTTATTTTCATAATGCTGATTTTAGACCAAATCAGAAATAGAATCAAATATTTCAGGCCCCATTTAGCCCACAGGCCAAATATTTTTTGAACAGTTACTATAGACAATTTATCCAATTATGTGCTAATCGCTAGAGATCCAACAGTGAACAACATAGAAAGAGTCCTTGCGCTGCTTACTCAGGTTGTCATGACTACAGAGCAAAGCAATTGCTTAGTGTGATTGTGAGATGTTGCAAGACTGGCCCAAGACCATGAAGAGAGTTTGTGGCAGAGCCAGCATAATGGGAACTCCTGCCTGGCAACACACTTTGGATGTCTTAGGTGCTCTAGAACTTGGTCCTCTATCCTCTTTTTTCATGCAGATGGCTTTCTCTACCTCTACTGGAGCAGAAGGTCTAAATTTGGGTCCATTGTTCACTAGAAAGAACATAGATGGGCTTCAAAGGATACAAGATTCACCTCCCCCCCTGAAAATGTTCAGGAGAAATCTTGTTTGCATACTTACGTGTTCAAGAGGGTCTATTAGATTCTCAGTAGGGTCTACGGTTCACAGGCATTGGGCTACAGGTTTCAGATTTCTATCCCTCAAAATGAAGGGCTTCTAGAGTGATGTTGACACTTCCTGAAATGAATTTTACCAAAGGAATTTGGGCAACAAATGGTAAACTAGATGAAATTTCCTTTAGAGTATCTTAGAACTCTGACCTTCTAGATTGGACTGCTGAAAAGAGTTGTCAGCCAAACATTAGAGTCAAGTCTCATTTTATCATTTTGAACATATCCAGAAGAAGAGGAAACTTAGATAAAATCTTATGAAAACATTGCCAAGAAGAGGAAGTAAGCAAGAGTATACTGATGTTTTATATCACTGTTGTGACAAAAAAAAAAAAATAAAGAGAGAGAGACAGAAGACATCCTCAATGAAGAATTATTGGTTTTCATATGAAAGAATTTCAAATCAGAGCAAACTGATTACAAATCGTAAGTGTGAATAACAGCATCAGTGTAAGCAAACATTTGTAGGGTAATGATTTGTCCTTCCATTTAATTTTATCTTTAAGGGAAAAAGCTGCCCCTGTTCTCAAGGAGCTTACCTTCTACTAAATACAGACAAGCTAGATGTTCACCAAGCCCATCAACTCTTCTGGACACAGAGGAAGATTACATTTCCCAGTCAACTTTATAGTTAAGCTAGGATCATCTCACTACATTCTGGCCAAGGGGGCATGACAAAAATGAGGTACACCATTCCTATTTCTGGAAATGGAAATACACAATAAAACCCCATATCTAATCATCCATATCATCCATCCTCTCTCTTCCACTTGTGTCAAATCGTGGTGGCCATGTTCGGTGATGGCAATGCCAAAAGAAGGAAGAAAACTGGCTCTCCAAGTCACCAATTAGCAGAAAGTTGACACGTCCCAGAACTTGAAATGTAATATAGTCTAGCCTATCCCAATTAAAATTGGTCATTCATTTAAAAATCAAACAAATATATGTTAAAAACTCAACAACTAAACAGGCATTGCAATTGTTAAAAATCAATAACAAACAAAAATGTAATTCCTACGTTTAAGGAAGATAATTTAATTGTGGAAAATGTAATTGCAAGCAGACATATTTTACAATATTCTTTGCAGGCAAATTACAAGTGGAAAAAAATCTGTTAAAAAGTAGTTATTGTCTGTACTTTCAAATAAATTTTACTGTGAAACTATAACTGCTCTAAAAAAACATAGTTTATTAAAAAAGGTGGGAGGAGATGGTTGTTATCTCAGGAGAAGAGTGTTGAATTTGAAGAGGACCAAAGATGAAGGGGAAGGTTGAAGGAGGTTTTCATTTTTCCTTTATATTCTTTACTGTTCTTGACATTTTTTACTAACAGGTATGCGTTAATGTAACCTAAGTAATAAAAATAAAAAAGAATTAAAAGTGGTTTGCCTATCTTTATAAATATATTAAATATAATTAATGACGTTGCTTATGAATGATACATTTAAAACTTTTGCCTTTTTATGTAACTATTTATCCATACATGGAGAGCCAAAAAATACATTCCAACTTCAGCTTAACAGGGAAAAGACATTTTTCTTGGAGAATTTTTGCCCCCTTATGATGTGTAAAATTAATATCACACATTTAATGTATCCATACATTTGCTCAGGAAGACGCATCTTCTATTAGCCAGGCTCTGCTGCACTAAATGCTTTTGTAGAATTCATACCCTTCAAAATATCCGTGAGTAAGAATTCCTACTTTGTAGAACTTATTATGCTGAAGAATTTACATGTATTTGTGGTCGTATATTTCCTGTCTCTTCACTAAACTGTAAAACCTAAGAAGGCTGGGTCTATATCTGTTTTCGCTCACCAATGTATTATATCCCATCCCTAGCATAGTCCCTTGTATAGCACTTAGCACAGAAGCACTTGATGCATATTTGTTGGGGTTGGCCCCGTGGCTTAGCGGTTAAGTGCGCGCGCTCCGCTACTGGTGGCCTGGGTTAGGATCCTGGGTTCAGATCCTGGGCATGCACCACTTCTCCAGCCATGCTGAGGCCACATCCCACATACAGCAACTAGAAGGATGTGCAACTATGACAAACAACTATCTGCAGGGGCTTTGGGGAAAAAAAAAAAGGAGGAGGATTGGCAATAGATGTTAACTCACAGCCGGTCTTCCTCAGCAAAAAGAGGAGGATTAGCATGGATGTTAGCTCAGGGCTGATCTTCCTCACAAAAAATAAATGAATAAATAAATAAATAGATACATGTTTGTTGAGTTAGTTAATTGATTAATTAACGTACTGAAACATAATCATCTCGGAGTTATTGTTGAAATCAAAAAAAGCAATGGACAGAACAGTGTGTACAGTATCTTCCCATTTGCCTGGGTGTGCAAAGACATATTCATGTATATTCTTGTAAATTGATAAAATCCTCTGGAAGGAAACACAGGAATTATTAATACTGATCCATGTTAGAGAAGGAAGCTGGAGGTCTGGGCTGCGATGATCCCTTCTTATTGTGTACTTATTTGCATACCTTATTGGAATATTTACCGTCAACATGTATTATTTTTCAATATAAAAACATAAACCAAACAATAAAGAGTATAACTATAACCAAATGTTAACAGCAAATTACTTGTATTTTTCATTATATAAAAAGGAGGATATAAAATTCCATGTCTTTTTAAAATTTTATTTTATTAATAAAAATTTTATATATTTAAGGTGCATAATATGACGTTTTGGTTTACATATACATAATGAAATGATTACTACAGTCAAGCTAATTAGCATATGCATCTCCTCACATCATTAATATTTTTGTATGTGTGGTGAGAGCATTTGAGATCTACATTCTTAGCAAATTTCCAGTATAAAATTCAATGTTATTAACTATAGTCACCATGCCATACATTAGATTTTCAGAACTTATTCCTCCTAAGTAACTGAAACTTTGTATCCTTTGACCAACATCTCCCCATTTCCCCCACCTCGCTGCCCCTAGTAACCACTGTTCTACTGTCTACTTCTATGAATTTGACTTTTTTAGATTCCAAGTGTAAGTGAGATCATGCAGTATTTTTCTTTCTAAGTCTGGCTTCTTTCACTTAGCACAATATCCTCCTGATTCATCCATGTTATCACAAAATACAGGATCTCCTTCATTTTTAAAGCAAATTATATATATATATATATATATATATATATGTATACCACAATTTCTTTATCCATTCATCTATTGATGGACGCTAAGATTATTTCCATATCTTGGCTGTTGTGAATAGTGCTGCAAGGAACATGGGAGCACAGCTAGCTCTTCAAGGTACTGATTACATTTTCTTTGGAGAGAGAGACATATATATATATACATATATATACATATATACACTCAGAAGTAGCATTGCCAGATCATGTGGTAGTTCTATTTTTAGAGGAACCTCCACATTGTTTTCCATAATGCATGTAGTGATTCACATTCCCATCAAAATTGCACGAGTCCTCTTTTCTCCACATTCTCCACAACACTTGTTATCTTTTGTCTTTTTGATAATAGTCATTCGAACAAGTGTGAGGCGATATCTCACTTTGATTTGCATTTCCCTGATGATTAGTGATGTTGAACATCTTTTTATATACTCTCCAGCCATTTGTATATCTTCTTTGGAAAAATATTCAGGTTCTTTTTCCATTTTTAATCAAATCTTTTTCTTTTTTTGCTATTGAGTTCTTTGATTTCCTTATATATTTTGGATACTAACTCCTTATCCAGATCTATGGTTCGCAAATGTTTTCTCCCAATACATAGATTGCCTTTTCATTATTCTACTTTGCTGTGCAGAAAATATTTTAATTTGATGTAATTCTACTTGTTTATTTTTAGTTTTGTTTTCTGTGCTTTTGGTGCCATATCCAAAAAATCATTGCCAAGATCAATGTCAAGAATCTTTTCCCTTATGTTTTATTCTAGGAGGTTTTATGGTTTCAGGTCTTATATTTAAGTCTTTAATTCATTTTGAGTTCATTACCGTCTATGCTGTAAGACCAGGGTCCCATATCACTCTTTTGCATCATTCCACATGATTTTTTATTGCAGTCTTGTTATTTTTATCTTAAATCTTGCAGCATTGTACTATCTAACTATTTAAATTTATCATTTCATCATTTCAGGAGCTCTCCCCAAGCTAGTACACTGTTTTCTCTGTCATATATTTGCTTTATTGCGTGTGTGTGTGTGTGTATAACATAGCTTTATACATTCAGAAGATTATATAAATCAAATACCTCTCAGAGGAAAGATTCAATTAAAAAATATTGGAGTAGAAAAGAGAATAGAGTAAAGGAAAAGGAGAGCAAGTGTATTTATTTCCTCGTGCTATATTGAGCATTATTTGAGTGCTCAAAACTGTTTCCTTCCCCTTGTTGGCTTCATCAGCAAGTACCAGGAAGCACTGACTCTCTTTTCAAAAAAAGTCTCCTGCACTTCTCCACCACAAATTTCTAAAATCCATCAAGTACGTAATTGTCTTTATTTTTTTTTAATGGAAGTTCCTTTGGGAATAGTCATAAGTTAACCATAAAATGTTAATTTTCCCTTTTAGTGTGATAGCTATTTGAGCTTTCTTTTCTTCCTTCATTTCCTTCCCTCTTTCCTTCCTTCTTTCCTCCCTTCTTTTTTTTATGAGCAGGTGTCATGGTGCCTCGAAGGAGTAATTGCCCTAAACATCAGGAGGATCAGGCTGTTAACACGATTGTGCTTCCAACCCCATGACCTTGAACAGATCAGTTCCTCCCTCCAACTATTACCTCCCTCACCAGACAAAGACAGGGCTCAGCCCAGACTATCTGTGAGGTATTTTTCGCTTCTAACTTTTCTGTGACTCAAAAAACTATGTAGGAGTTTGAAGCCTGAGCAATGAGTAGTTAATTCTTCAGAGAAACCATTACAGCGAAACGCTGACAAACTATTCTTGCCAGTGTGAGACTGAGGCCTCAAGGCTCAACATGGTTACTGATCCCCTTTCTAACGAGACGCCCTGGGCATCATTAAGATTGATTGAGTACACAGAGACAGGCAATTACTAAGCTTGAAAGAAATTATTAGCCTCATTCCTAAACAAGTTTAGGAGGAACTAATTAATCAAGGCAATTTAAAATAACAAAACTTCCTGGGTGATAATTAGTGTTCAGCTCTGAAAGTTAGCTCCTAGGGCCTGATCCAGGTCAGGAAGCAAAGAAGCACTGACCCTGGGGATGGGCAATGCCTTTGTACATTGATGTAAGACAGGAGGGCCACTTTCTAGCGTTATCTGTTCATTGGATGCTATCCTGTCTTCTTGGGGTTTGATCCCTTGCCTTACAAAAGAAAACAAAACAAAAATGTATTCCAATTCAGCAAAAACTGGCAAACCCAGGAGATTAAGTTAATTTATAAAAATCAGAAGCTGTAAGAAATAAATTGCTAGCTAATCAAATATATTACAGTTCTAAAGAGTAATATGGCTTAAATGTTTAAAAGAGAAAATTAGGGTTTAAATAAGAATTTGGTCAACATTAGAACACCTATAATATTATTCATCACATTTACAGATTAAAAGGAAAAACATTATTATTTCAATAGAATATTTAAAGGAATTTGATAAAATGTGGCTCTCAAAATTATTTTCCAAGCTAGAAACAAAAGGTAACTATTTAACTTAGTAAAAATGATCTTCCTGAAGCTTTCAGAGATATATGTGTACAGTGTAAAACATTAGAAACATTCACATTATAATCAGAAACTATATCAAGATGCCCATAATTTATACTATTTAATATTATACTGGAGAGCACAGCCAAAGTACCAAAACATTAAAAAAAGACATGTAAGAATTATAGAAAAAAGAGGGAAGAAAATACTATCACTGTTTGGGGGCAAAAGAGTCATCCACATAGAAAATGGACGAGAGTCAACTGATAAGATAAATTTTAGAAAAAATAAGAGTTCAACAAGTAGAATATAAAATCAATGTAAAAAAATCAATAATTATCACTTACAAATTATAATGGAAAAAGAGAATATTCATGTTCATCGATTCAAATTGAAAAAATAACCATAAATAAGCCTAACAAGGAGTCTTCAATATTTATATAAAGCAAAATATAAATTATGGAAGTTTACTGATGTAAATGAAGAAATGCCTAAATCAGAGACAAAACACATTTTATGGATTTTTTATGTTTAATTGAGTCAAAATACTCAATTACAAAGATTCATTTCCTCCTGAGAATGTAAAAATTAGCTCAGACTTGGGGAGTAAGAGCCTATGTGGCCATTCTTCAGGTTGGAATAGCAGACACGGATAACCCTACTGTGAAGCGAACAGGAAACAGTATTTCTTCCACAGATAATCTACAGCTGTAAAATGCCCCAACAACCCTTTCTTTGAGTGACAGCTTTATTACTCAATGATAAACTTTATTTTCTAAAATTATAGGCTATCTGAAATTTTTGTTTGAAATTATGTGAAGAAGATGAAACATCCACTCTGGCCTGGAAGATCTAAGTCACTTTGACACAGAGAAGCAGTCTCATTTCCAGCACAGGTACAGAGCTCCATGTGAAGGGGTTTCCGGATACAGCATTCCACATCTATCTTAACTTGGCAGGTTCCAAGGAAACAGAACCCTGTGTCTTCTTTGTGGTTTAGACCTGTTGTGATGTTGGCCCCTTTACATACAGCCCTGCCTTGCTTTGAGTTTATCAAAATTTTTTCTTGACTTAAATTTCACCTAAACTCTACCCTTCTTAAAATCCTATAATAATTCTATTTTTCCTTTGCTCAATGATACACCCATGGTTCCTGGGGTGTATGGTCTCCCTCATTGTAGGGGATCAATAAAGCTGATTGGGTCAGACTACAAGCTTGCTTAAAATTATCTAAGGCTAATTGGGCTAAGACACTCACCAAATTATTTGATAAATTTAATAGAATTCCACAACCAACATCTAAATATATTTTTTAATGAAACAATCTGATTTTAAAATTTGTGAAAGAGAAAAATGTTCAAAACTAGCCAAGACAAATTTTAAAAAGAAAAGGAAAGTGCTATTCCAGATATCAACACAGATAAAATGTTGTCACTAGAATAGACAGAGATGAATAGAAAAGAACAGAAAAACTAGAAAAGCCATAAGCAGACGTAGGCATATATGTCAATTTAGTGTGAAGAAATGTTTTATTTCAAATCAGGAAAGTAAAGATGAATTACACGAAAAAGTGTTACAATATTTGGACGACCATTTGAAAAAATAAACAATGTTAAAATTCTACCCCACACTACTTAAACTAAAAAAATCCATACACTGTTGGTGGGAACGCAAACTGGTGCAGCTGCAATGGAAAATAGTATGGAGTTTTCTCAAAAAATTAAAAATAGAAGTACCATATGATCCAGCTATCCCACTACTGGATATTTATCCAAAGAACAAGAAATCAACAATTCAAAGAGATTTATCCATCCCTATGTTCATTGCAGCATTATTAACAATAGCCAAGACATGGAAGCAACCCAAGTGCCCATCAATGGATGAATAGATAAAGATGTGGTATAGCTATACAATGGAATACTACTCAGCTGTAAAAAAGACAAAATAGTGCAATTTGCAATAAGATGGATGGACCTTGAGTGTATTTTGTTAAGTGAAATAAACCAGGCAGAGAAAGACAAACACCATATGCTTCAACTCATATGTGGAAGATAAAGAAACATATGGATAAGGAGAACAGATTAGTGATTACCAGATGGGAAAGGGGTAGAGGGTAGGGCAAAAGGTGTAAAGAAGCACATACGTATGGTGATGGATAAAAACTAGACTATTGGTGGTGAGCACAATGCAGTCTATTCAGAAACTGATTTATAATCATGTACACCTGAAATCACAAAATGTTATAAACAAATATGACCTCAATAAAACAATAAAAGAAAAAACAATCAGTGGGAACAAAACTAAATATATATATCTATATAAATGCATGACAAGAAAATAATAGCATTATGACTTTGTGGTAGGGATAGTCTTTTTAAACATAACATAAAAATCACATGAAGAAAATGCTGATAAATTTTACTACATAATTTTAATGAATATATGGCAACATACACTCTAAGTAAAATTAAGACACACAGACTGGGAAAAATATTGAATATTTCATATATCACAAAGGGTCGAAATCACAACACAGAAAGAACAGTCACAAATCATCAATTAAAACAGCGAACATCATTATAATGGCAAGCAAAAGATACATAATGGCACGCCACAAGAGAACACACTCAAAGTACTAAGAAACATGTAAAAATGCTTAATATTCCTAATAATCATGTCAACCAAACTGAAACATTTGTATACTATTTTCACCCATCAAAGTGACAAAATATAAAGAAATGTGAAAATATAAAATAGTGATGAGGCAGTGAGAGAAAATGGTGGTCACTCATACCACAGGGAGTAGGGCCTCTGGATTTCACTATATCTTGATTTTATTTTTAAAGCTCATACCTGGTGAATCAGAAATTCCATTACTTAGTATCTACCCCAAGGAAACACACAATGGAAAAACAATGATATACACTTCGCTATTGTTTAAAATGATGAAAAATGGGAATGCACATAAATATTCTTCAAAAAGTAACAGCAAAATAAACCTTAATTTGGTCATTCTATGGCATATTGTACAGATGTTTAAAAACTAGATAGTTCTATATGTACAAAGATGCTTATTTTTCAAAGATATATGAAGAAGAAGCAAGTTACAGATTGATGTGATATTAGGAAAATTTTTAAACCTCAATATTTTCTTTAATTATAACTATTTAAATGTGTGTGTGTAAATAAGATAAAAGAATCTGGAAAGCTACACACCAAATAAGTCGTCGTCATCTCTGAGAACAGAGGGGCAGGGAGCTGGTGTGTGGGTGAGGAATCAAAGACGACTCCAGCTTCACCTGCAATTTTAAGACTTTGTTACAAGGAGAAAGTATACATGAACCTTTATAGTTAAAAATAATCTAAATAATATAAAGCAAAAAAAAAATAACAATAATCCAAAACAATCCTTAAGGTATTTCAGCAATTGAAAAAAAGAGAGAAGAAAAGAAAGTAGCAACAATTGATCTGGGATGGGAACAAGAGGCAAGAAGTATGTGAAGCTGAGGAGGTGGAAAGTGAGAAATAACTATAGGGCCACTGGGTGGCTTAACGGTTAAGTGCGCACGCTCCCCTACTGGCCGCCCAGGTTCGGATCCCAGGGGCCCACTGACGCTCCGCTTGTCGGGCCATGCTGAGGCCGCGTCCCACATACAGCAACTAGAAGGATGTGCAACTATGACATACAACTATCTACTGGGGCTTTGAGGAAAAAAAAAAAAGGAGGAGGACTGGCAATAGATGTTAGCTCAGAGCCGGTCTTCCTCAGCAAAAAGAGGAGGATTAGCACGGATGTTAGCTCAGGGCTGATCTTCCTCACACACACAAAAAAGAAACAACTGTAAGCCATGCATTTGGAGTTGTAGACTTCTAAAATTCTAAGAAGTTGAGAGAACTCTAACCCCAATTTTACCTTTATAAATAAGAAAACTGAGGTTCCAAGATGTCTGACCGAAGACCACGGAGATGGTGGCAAATATAGAATCATTTTCCACCATGCAGTGCTAAAGTGTACGATTGGCTTCATGATACAGTATATTTGAGGCTACAATGAATATGGGACAAGGAAAATCATCTGTAGAGTATTTGAGACTTACCAGACTCTGCCTCAAGTGCTTTGCAAATGTCAACCCATGTGATTTCCACCCGAGCCTGAGTCAGAAACATTTGGTCATCTCCACTCTACAGAGCAGGCAATTGAATCTGTAAACACAAAAGGTGGTGTCTAAAGTCCCAGAGCTAATATCTGCTAAGTGTTATCTGGGATTAAGATACTGCCTTTTCTGAATACAGAGTATCTATCCTTCCAATGATGTCACTTTCCCAGGAGGGAACCTTAGGTCTCCCCATGTCTCAACCCAATTCTGCATGTTCTTTCTAGGGTAGAGAATCTGTCAATGCCCAAATGCAAATTTAACAGTGAAGGGGTTGTTGATTACAAAGAAAGCTCTATACTAGAGTCCAAGTTTACTTAAGTAGGAAGGCTCTCAAACATCTGCAAATTGGCTCTCATTTATAGTTCCCTCATTAACCTTCGTATCCCATGCTTTGAGAATGATTCTCATAATCCAATGCAGCATTCTAGACAGATGGCGCTACTTCTCTGCAGTGAGCAGCCCAGCTTCTCTCCTGTTCAGGGCACAGTCACTGGACTTGAAGAGGAATTTCACTTGACTCTTTGTGAATCTTATAGGATTTCACATTACTTCTTATTAGATTGGTGCAGCATTCTAACCAGTTATGATCTGACAGTGGTTATTTCTCTACGTATCAAATAAACACATTTTAAAAGTCAGTCATTTTCATTTTCCCATAAATCCACTTAACTCATTTTAAACTTCTTGAAGAGTAAAGAAAGGAGCAGAAATGGATAAAAAATGATCTAAACTTACATTCCAATGTGTTCCTTGGCTATTTAGGGAATTAAAATTAAAATGGAATATAAATTGTACTCTTTTTTCAGCACATATTCCTTTTTGCTGCCCCCACCTGTGCCTCTGCACAGAGAAGAGGTCAGCCTTTCTAGGATTAACGTGATTTTATTCCTAGTTTTCTTCCCAAGATTCCACTCTGAAACAAATTATCTTTTCCATGTGGGTTAAAGTTTCCAGAAGTAGTTATATCATTTTTTATTCTGAGAGAATTCATGTCCCTAAAGTATGTCATACTTTGGGAATTTTATTGTGAGAGGGAAGTAAATTAAAATGTTCTTGCTGTCTTTGAACTCTTTAAAAAATCCACTGGGATCAACTGACTTGTTTTCTGCATTTAACTGGGTAAGCTCTTTATTTCTTACCTCCTTAAGAAGAAATATTTAAAGAGTAAACTTTAGTACAACAATGTAACAACTGCTGAGTTTTCCCCACAAAAAGTACTACAAAATTTTGGCAACTGCTCAGCTAAAGTACATTATAGTAGAGGATCCGCCTCAAGGATACCTTATTTGTCATTGTGATAGTTATCTTCTTTTTCTACTACTGACAGGAAAATCACTGAGAGTCAGAATGTGTGAGGAATTTCCATGATATTCATACAGGTTTTTTCATGATAAATTGAGAGAGGTTTCACTGACAAATGCAAGTGCTACATTTTAAAGCTTTTAATGATGCTACATTTTTAAGCTTTTATTGATTTTAAGATTTTATTTGTGCACAGAAAAGTGCACAAATCTTAAATGTACTGCTCAGTGAATTATGACAAAATGAACACACACACGTAATCAACATCCAAGTCAGGAAACGAAACATCTCCATCATCTGTATTATGTTTGTGAAACTCATCTTTTGCTGAACAAATCTCTAGTTCATACATTTTATTGCTGTTAGTATTCCATTATATTGGTATTCCACGGATATTTATCCATTCCTTTGCTGTTGGGCATTTAAGTGGTTTCCAGTTTTTAACTTTTGTGACATTTTCTCCAATGAACACCATGTCTTTTGGTGTTTATAAGCACGCTTTTTCTTGGGAATATACCTGTAGTAAAATTTATTTGTTATAGGGTACATATATGTTTATATTAACGGACAATTCAAGAAATTTTCCAAAACTCATTACTTTCCATCAGTAGTGAATGAGTCAATATTTGTCATTTTAACCACTTTTGTGAGTGTATAATGGTATCTCATTTTGCCTCCCATTTCCCTGATTTCTAACGAGATTGAACAACTTTACAGTATCTATAGGCTATTTGCATTATTACTTTTATGAATTACGTGTTCAAGTGTCTTGCCCATATTTTTTCACTGGAATGCCTGTCTTTTTTTAAGTAACAATAGTTGATTATCTATTGTCCAGATATGTCAGTTATGTGCATTGTAAATACATTTTCCCTCACTGTGGCTTACCTCTTTATGCTCTTAAGGGTTAACCTAAGTTCTCAATTTTAGTGTGGTTCAGGGAATCAATATTTTCCTTCATGTTTAGTATTTTTGTACCTTATTTCTAAAAAAATTTCTGACAACATGTCATAAGGACATTCTCTAATATTATATGCTAGATGCTTTAATTCCTTGTCTTTCACATCTTGATCTCTAAATCACCTGGAAATGATTTTAGTGTGTATTGTGAAATGGAGATAAAATTCTACTTTTTTTTTCCAGTGCATATTCAATGGATCTAACATTATTTTTTAAAAACTCTTTCTTTCTCTACTATCCTGCAGTGTCCATGTATTAGATCTGTATATTGTTTAATAATAAAGCTATTAGCATACATTCGTTGATACACCTGGGCTCGCTACTCTATCCAGTTGGGCTATTTGTCTATTCTTGATCCTGTCTTAATTACTATAGATTTGTATAAGTCTATATCCAGTAGAAGAAGACCTCTCATCTAGATTGTCTTCTTTGATTAACTTGTATATTTTTGGCCCTTTGCATTTCCATATAACTTCAGAATAAATTTCAGTATCATGGCAATGTCTTAGGAAGATTTATGTCTTACAATTGTACAAAAACATGGTTTATCCCCTTATTTCTTGTATTTTTGCTATGTTCCAGAAAATGAAACACAGAAGTATGAAAGAATATTGTTGAAATTGAAAGAAATTGTACCTTTCAATTGAAAGCTTGAAAGAATATTATACCTGGAGAAAATAAAAGTGTGAGACCAAATTGTGAGGTCATGGGAAATCCATTGATTCTTCCTGGCTCTCAGGCTCATAATCTGAAAAAACAGAATTAATGTCCTGCCCCTGTCACAAAAATCAGTAAATAACAATAGTAATAACTAACACTTTATTAAAGAACTGCAATGCATTCTGCACTTCACATGCACAAATTATGAAATTGCAGTGCCAAAATCCCAACAAATCATTGCTTTGAGCAGAGAGTAGAGGGAATATAAAACACAAAGGTAGTATTAGAGAGTGCTATGTTTACATACTTCCAGAATAATTCACTTTTTTTAACAGACACATGAAAAGATTTTCAACATCACTAATTATTAGAGAAATACAAATCAAAACCACAATGAGATATGACCACTCATGCTCATCAAATGGCTGTTATTAAAAAGACAACAAATTACAAGTTTTGGAGAGGATGTAGAGAGAAGGGAACCAGTATATATGCTGGTAGGAATGTAAATTGGTGCAGCCACTAAGAAAAACAGTATGGAAATTCCTCAAAAAATTGAGAATAGAAATACCATATGATGCAGCTATTCCACTTCTGGGTATTTATCCAAAGAATACAAATAAACTGATTCCCAAAGATATAGGCACCCCTATATTGCAGCATTATTTACAATAGCCAAGACATGGAAACAGCCTAAGTGCCCATCACAGGATGAATGGATAGAGAGGTGGTATATACATATGTGTGTGTACATATATGTATATATATATATATATACATACACACACACTGAATGGAATGCAACTCAGCCATAAAAAAAGATGAAATCTTGCCATTTGCAACAACATGGATGGACCTGGAGGGTATTATGCTGCACAAAATAAGTCAGATGGAGAAGGACAAATACCATATGATTTCACTGACTTGTGTAAGATAGAAAAACAACAACAACAACAAACACCTACAGAGAACAGAATGGTGGTTATCAGTGGGTATAGGAGTGGTGGTAGGGTGAAAGGGGTAAAGGAAGATATTTGAATGGTGATGGATGACAACTAGACTTTGGTGTTGAAAATAATGTAGCTTTACAGAAGTCAAAATATAAGGATGTACCCCTGAAATTTACATAATATTATCAACCTTTGCAACCTCAATAATAAAATAAATAGTAATTCACTTTTTTTCAGTATTATTAAAACTGTATAACAGACATATCACATTTTATTATTCCAAGGTGTACAATATAATGATTTGATATATGTATATATCGCAAAATGATTACCACAACAACTTTAGTTAACATCAAACACTTTATAGAGCTATAATTTTCTTTTCTTGTGAAGAGAACATTGAAGATATACTCTTTTAGCAAATTACAAATATACAATAGAGTATTGTTAACTATAGTCACCATGCTGTTCATTATACCCCCATAACTTATTTATTTATAACTGGAAGTTTTTATCTTTGGATCATAATACACTTTATGGCAGTTCATGTTTAAAGAGTCAAGGCCAAACTCACAGACATTGAGGGATCACAGCACTCTGTAAGCAAACAGAAGTACTAAGTCACTGATTATAACCTTTATTCAGGGTTTAACAAAGAACTTTTCGTATCCTTGTCACAAATCTTGAGAATACCCTTTAAAGTTTTGGGGATGATAATCTCAGATTAAAGTTCTAGAACTCATTCCTGCTGAATGAGAAATGAGCAAAACAAAATGAGAAAATTGTAACTCAAAGACATTAAGTGACTTTCCAATGAACAGAGTAATAAAAAGTAAATCTCAACGTAAATGCACATGTTCTTGCATCTTGCATATATATTAGCTCTCAATCTGTAGTACCAATGGTATTCAAGTTTACCTACCCATGAGAAACTTCTTTCTTTGAAATGCTCTTCTGAATGAATCCTTGACCTCTCTGTTTCTCAGGCTGTAGATGAGGGGATTCAACATGGGAATCACTCCTGTGTAGAACACAGAAACCACTTTGTTGATGTCCAGGGAGAAACTAGAATTTGGATGGACATAGATAAAGAAGAGTGTCCCATAAAGGATGGAGACTGCTGTCAGGTGTGAAGAGCAGGTGGAGAAAGCCTTGCTCCTCCCATCAGCAGAGTGAATCCTCACAACAGTGAAGAGAATGTAAATATAGGAGACCAAGATGATCACACCACTGAGTACTCCTAGAGCTCCAGCCAAGATGAAAAGTACAAATTGATTGACCTGAGTATCTGCACATGCCAGGGAGAGAACTGGAAGAAGGTCACAGAAAAAGTGATTGACGACATTGGGGCCACAGTAAGGCAGGTGAAAGGTGAAAGTTGTATGGGTCATGGCAATTAAAAGGCCCATGATATAAGGCCCTACCAGCAGCTGCACACAGACCTGCTTGGACATAGTGAGTGTATACAACAGGGGCTTACAGATGGCCACATACCGATCATATGCCATGGAAGCCAGCAGGAAGCACTCAACCAACTCAAACTGAAGGAAAAACCATAACTGAGCAGCACAACCCAAGAAAGAGATAACTTTTTTCTCCACAAAGATGTCAGTCAGCATCTTGGGACCAATGACAGAAGAGGAGCAGACATCCACAAAGGCCAAGTGACTGAGAAAAAAATACATGGGGCTGTGGAGTCTTGAGTCCATGCAAATGAGGGCGATTATCCCCAAGTTTCCCAGAAGACTGCAGAGATAAACCAAGAGAAATATCACAAAGAGGACAACCTGGTGATGGAAGCGATTTGTTAAGCCCACAAAAAAAAACTCAGTCACCAAAGTTTGATTTCCATAATCCATTTCTCTGATTTAATCTGTCATGAGAAAGAGAAAAATGTTTCTTTGCAATCAATTCATAATTAAAGACTTCTTAATTTTAAATTTGTATTTAACTTCTACAGTTTTTTTCATTAAAAAGGATAGCCTGACACCTAACTCTCTTGAGTTCTACTCCTGGCAGTCATTCTATCTATCTGCAAACCATTTGTGTGACCCTAAGTCACTAAACCTCACAGGGCTCTTCTGTTTCTTCCTTGGAAACAGGATTCTTGAATAGAGTCATAGAATTTTAACCTAGAAGTAAACATTGGAGATTTTCTAAGGCAAGTCCTCTAACCACACCAAGTTATATTTCTAAAATTATTTACCTTGGAACCAAGGACATTTTAAGAAACACTTCATTGAAAAAGGCACTATGAGACTTCAACGAATTCAGATTGATACCTGTTCTCACTACAGAGTAAGGGTAAACAGGTGTTAGTAATGTAACTTCTTCCCCAATTCCCTTAGATTCTGTAACAATAGTTAATTGAGTTATCTAAAAGATAAGTTCTGATGTCTAAAGAAGGAGGGCAAACTGAGACAAGAGAAGTTAGCTTTGGAACTGGGATGAAAATCCTGAATAGTTACCCTTTCTGACTTCATTTTCAAAACACCTATGTTTCCTCATATCAATGTTGTATATACTGATTAATGTAGTCAAACTCCACCAAATTTTTAAGTCCATCAAAGAAAGACCAGTTCTTAAATATTGAGTAATTGTTGTGACCCAATTAGTGTATAGGTTTTTGAGAGAAAAATATAAATATTTCAAAGATGACAGGGACATTCTGGGCAATTTTCTCAGAGAAATTAATATGTCCACACAAAAAAACTGTACAATTTTGGGAGACAGTCTCCTGACCTAGTGGTTGTGTTCAGTGTGTTCCACTTCAGCGGCCCAGGTTCGTGGGTTTGGGTCCCAGGCGCGGACCTACACCACTCATTAGCCATGCTGTGGCACTGACCCACTTACAAAATAGAGGAAGACTGGCACAGATGTTAGCTCAGGGCTAATCTTCCTCAAGCAAAAAAAAGAGGAAGATTACCAATGGTTGTTACCTCAGGACAAATCTTCCTCAGCAAAAAACAAAATTGTTCATAAAATATTTATTTATAATGCCAAATATTTGAAATAACAAAAATGTCCTACCATAGGTGAAGGGTTAAACCAACTGTGGTGAATCCATACCAAGGAATGCTATTGAATAATAAAGAATGACAAAATGTGGTACACACAACAACTTGGCTGCATACCGGGGTATTAGACTCAGATAGAAAAAGTCAGTCTCAAAAATCCACAATTCTATGATTCCATTTATATAACATTCTAAAATGGCAAAATTATAGAGATGGAGAACAGGTGAGTGGTTGTCAGGCTTAGGGATGGTGGGAAGGAGGGTGGTGGTGAGTCTGTAAAGGGGTAACACAATGGAGATCTTTGTAGAGATGGAATATCTCTGCTTACGGATTGAGGTGTTGGTTAATAAAATCTAAACATATCATAAAGTTATATAGAAGCATACACACACGTCATACCAATGTTAGTTTCCTGTATTTTATGTTGTAGTGTAGTTACATAAGATGTAACCATTGGGGAAAATGCGGTAAAGGGTATGTGGTGCTTCTATGTACAATCTTTGAAGCTTCCTGTGAATCTTTAATTATCTGAAAATAAAATGTATTTTTACAAGACATAAATAAGAAATAAGAAAGGAGGAGAAGGGAAAATGAGGACAACACACACACACGAAAAAAAAAGAATTGAGGAAAAGAGGCATCTATTTGGACCTTGAAATAATCATAATGATTCCAGCAGCACAATCACACAAAAATATTAATGGATATGCAGCAGGAGAACTATCAACAGAAATATAACAACATTCTTTCCTCAAAGAAAAGCTTGACGGGGTTTTGCTTAACAAGAAGTTAATGAAATGAAAATCCACTGACCTCTTGTGGTCTCAGAGGCAATGGACATTGGAAGAAAAGACCTGGAGGGGTAGAATTTAAGATTAGTCAGAAAAATTATATCTTAGTAGTAAAGTGTTCCAAAAATTTAATATTTTTTAAACATAGAAACTCAGAGGTCATTTATATTTGTATTAGTTTTTACTATAGATGATGGAAACAGAGCATTTTAAGAGTCACAAAGTTGAGTTGTGAAAAAAATTTTATAAAGATAAAACTAGACTACACATATCTATCATCTCAAGTAATTGCCTCTGTAAACAAAGGTGTTGAAGTATCCACCGGTGATAATAGTTATGCATTAAAATTTTGTGTACGACTTAAACTCCTGTGTGAAAATGATAGTTTCTGGCTGTGGAAGTGCCTATTAAGCTAAATTTTCTTGGCTGTACCCAGTCCAAAGATTCTAATAGCGAAAAATCATTATCCCAGTTATACGTGTGACTACGGGCATGAGCAGCATGAGATTTCAAGTCCGCTGATTCAGAGGTTTGTTTCCCACTTATAATACCCAATTTAAGTAAAGTAAAGAAATTAAGACCCAGAGAAACCAAAGCCTCTTAATTTGAACACTTTCTGAGCCCATAAATGTCCAAGCACATTTCAGTATCTCTATGCCAAATACAAAATTCAACAAAAATGTACGTTTGAGTTAGGTCATTTAAACCAAAAGACACATAATAAACATTTTATTTGCACCAAACTCTTCATGATAAGCTTAGAGATGATATTTTCCCAGATTTCTAACTCATTTTCCATATGTGGCCTCCTGAAGGCAATTTAGGAAGTCACTTAACTCACCTGTTTGAAGAAACACGCCCTAGAATCTGCCTGCTTATGGCTAAGTAAACTAAAAAATTAATATGACCTGATATGAAAATGAATTACTCAACAAATGTAGGCTTGTCATTCTTTTCAGCTTCTTCAGACGTCTATGAAGATCAACAATATAGTTATACTATCTTCAAACCTGAGCCTTCCAGTAGCACTTTCAAAAAGAGTTCATTGGCTCAATTCTGCACAACACACAGCAGAGGTTATTCTAAAGGGTTGTTGTGTAGATTGGAGCCAACCCCCTGGAGGAACCAGAAGTGAAGGAGATCAGGCCTATAGAGAAATTTAGAGTGATTTTATGAAAAAATAATTTGGGAACTTTGAGTCAAGTGTAATTGCACCTCTCTCCCTTTGGGACCACCCACACACACTTTGAAATTCCAGTTTTAGGCCTTCAACAGCTGCATGATGAGCTCCAGCTCTTTACACTGTGAAGATCTGAGATTCTAAAATAGAGCTCTGCTTCAGAGACATTGCAATCAGACAAGGAGCATGGGTACACAGAAGCACAGGGACCTCGTGATTGACCCATGAATTACTAGGAGGGTGGAATCATTGTAACCAGAGGGTTTGGAAATAGTCTCTTGGACATGATGAATCTCAAAGGGAGGCTAAGATATATGTAAATAAAAATAAGGGGACTGGATGTGTCTATGCTGCAATAGAGAGCTGTAAATTAGGACAGCATCTTTGAGAGACAACGGTAATCCACATTAGCTGTTGAAAATTTCAAATTATAAGGTTGGAAAAATAGATTTAGGTCCAAACCTCGTAAATAGTTTACTATAGGCAAAAGAGTTTGAACTTCTTTCTGTAAGCAATGAGGAGTCTTTCAAGGTATTTTAGAGAAGTGATGACGTCTATCCACATGCAAGTTTCCGCGGGACATTTATCTACTCACTGGAGATGTTTACTACATGCCAGGCATTCTTCAAAGTGCTTTGAGAGTATTAACTCATTTAAGCCTCATAAGAGCCCAATGAAGTGGGTTAACAGAAGGACCTAGATTGCTCTACCTCTCATCATCTCACTCAGTCCATTTTCTATTTTTGGAAAAAGCAAGTCAACATTCTACCTCAGAAGCTTCGTCTCTCTTCTGCTTCTAGCATATTTCACTCCAGATATCTGCACAATTTTCTTCTTCACTTCCTTCAGGTTTTTGCTAACATATCCTCTGATCATAGAGGCCATCTCTAATTATCCTTTGTAAATGATTATAGCTAACCTCATCCCAGCACTCATTCACTTTTTCTCTTTAGCCAGTTTTATTTTTCTTCAAAGCAATTACTATTACCTAACACTGAATTTTTATTGCATTCTACCATGCTGTAACATTGGGCATGGATTTTTTTTCAATTTTTACACAGCATATCTATCCCCAATATCCAAAATAGTGTCTTAAAAAGGAAGTATTCAACGAATATTTTTTTTAATTAAAGCTCCATTTTTTTTTTTTTTTTTAGGTTGGCCCAGAGGTAACATCTGTTGCCAATCTTCCTCTTTTTTTCTATTTTGTCCCCAAAGCCCCAGTACATAGCTGTATGTCCTCGTTGTAGGTCCTTCTAGTTCTTCTATGTGGGAATGCCACTTCAGCATGGCTTGATAATTGGTGCTTAGGTCCGCACCCAGGATCTGAACCCACGAACCTGGGGCCGCCAAAGTGGAACACACAAACTTAACCACTGTGCCACTGGGCCAGCCCTGTCAATGAATATTTTTAAACAAATGAAGAAATGGACAAGTAATTCTAACAGTGTGGCTGCAGGTAGAAAAGTTAGGAGATTGATTTAACTTTGTATAGGTGTTGGATACTGAGAACTTTCCTTGAGAACGGAAAGGAATTAAGGTTATTTCTTTGAGAGATAATCCAAGGAAGATCAAACTTGAATGGACAGGACTTGTTTTCCCGGAATGGGAGAGAGAAAAATTGACCCAAGGCAGAATTCTAAGTGCCAGAATTCAGTGTCTGAGCAAACGTTCATATAACTTCCTAGACCTCACCTGGCTGGCTGGCCTTTGACGTTTGCCCTTATAAAGCTTCTACAATTCATTTCCAACAAGATCGTAGCTGACCCAAGAGACTGAAACTTGGTCTCACCACACAGATCACTGGGCTTAAGAGATCCGAGTCAATGTCTACTACCATTTCTACTATATTTTCTTTTGGCTCTGTTTGTTCTTGGCTCCAATTCTTTATTCCTACTCTGGCCCTAGATCATCTGGTTGTTCCAGGAAGGTGGACACAGAGATGGGCCACTCAGATCTCATCAAGGAAGAACGTTCAGCCTAAAAACTAGGAGTGTAGTCAGCAGACAACCTTTGACAGTTGGCTATTTCAAGGTTGGCCTCAACTGCAGAGAGGCACCTTGCCCAAGGTCATGCCATTCCAGGAACAGACCCCATCAAGTGACTGAGTAGGTAGGAATATAAATACTTGGCCATTTTGCCTTAGCCTAGGACAACTCTGACAGTAGTTGCTCTAGAATTTCACCAACATTGGCATAGCTTCTCTTAGTTGGCTTCACAGTTTTATTTTTTTTTCTCCCCAATATAACTTATTTCTCTTCCGTTTATAGGTGTTGATCCCTGATAAACATCTTGCAGTTCAAACTTTGTGTCAGTGTCTGTTTCTGGAGAAGCCAACCTACAATAGCTGGTACCATCAGTAGTCTGAGAGAGCAGGTGAAAAGGCAGAATTGGAGCTGAATCATCCACCACCAAAGTAACAATGAGAACATCATAACTGGTGATAGGTAGAGTTCAGACATCTCTCAACAGAAGATAGTAGTCCAATTGTTATAATTTTCAATAGGCTGAATTGAGAGGATATACCAGTAGAGGGGTTGCACTAATAATGAAAGTAAAATGTATCAGATATTTGAGACATATGAATTGAGTAGTAGCTATCAGGATAATGGAGTTGTATGGCTATTGATAAGCCATTGATGGTCTACAGTAGAGGGAGAGTAACTAGCAATTGAAGCCAAATGTGAAAGCCAGGGCCCCTCTTTGGTTACATAAAATGAAATTCTCATTTTCCTTTTATGTGAGGTGGGAAAAGACCAAGGACTAAGTTCAAGATTTAATAATAATAGTGCCTGAATTTCATAGGTAGTTAAGTGGCCAAACAAGGCAAGTCTGCTACACCAAGGTCTGGTCCTGGGATCCTAACACTTAGAATGGAGATATCTGAGTGGATGCCACTGAGAATATTGACATCTCAGAACCCCCTAAGCCTGCAGACATGGCCTGCCCCTCACCACTAAGAGCTAGTATTCCTCCAAGCTATAAGAAAATGTAGAAGTCTCTCTCTCTAAGGCAACATGCCTTCTCTTCAGAGAACTCTCTCACCTCCTCAGGCCACTAGACCTATAATTGAGGTTAAGTCACAGTATACTCAAATAGGAGGTCCTGGATTTGATAAGGGTGTGAAAAACCTATATCCCCAGAGGATTTGCAATTACTAGCTAGCTGTATTAGGAGACAAGGGTGTTTGTGTAGGACTGGATTCTGAGAGTCCTTGGTCAAGGGGACCCCAACATAAAATTGAAATAAGAAAGAATTTTTAGTTGTGAAGACTCTCCCAAGATAGGAGATTTAACACCCAGATAAGGACACTAGGAGATGATTTAATTCTCTACTTGAATGGATGTATGGAAAGCCTGATGACTTATGTTGACCAAATCACTATGGTAGACAGTGTAGAAATGGATTAGGGACATGAGAAATCTAGAGTTTACAGTTGGAAGCCCTTCAAGACGACTATTTTCCAAGAAATGTCCTAGAGGGTACACCATTTATAAAGACCATAGGAATATGCTGGTTAGAAGGGCACCAATATCACTAACAACGATTAGTGGTAGCTCTCCTCTCTAGACTAGGTCTGGCTGTAGGAGACAGTGTTACAGAACTACAAAACTTAGCTGAGAACTATGGGGATAATAGGACTCCAGACAAGTGATGTCAGTAGATGTTGCTGAACCACCAGAAAACGGGAATGGATGATTGAACTGAAAGAACATAAATCTTTTATTCTTCCATTTTCTCCTAGTATTTACTTGAAATATAACAAAATCCTTCACTACTATTCTGCCACCACAGTTCATAATAAGGAATTCACTGTCTCATTTCTAATTACTAAAATGTTATGTTATATTTGATATCTGATAGGATGATTCTCCCTTCATAGTTATCATTCCAATGGTTCTTGATTGGTGTGAATTTCCTATACAAGAACACTGAAAACATTTGAAGTGCCAATTTACCACAAATTCCAAAAGTACTCATCTATCTGTTTCTAGATATTCCTTTCCATTACATTGATTTTTTTTTTTTCTATGCTGCTAACGTGACAACTAGTGTCGTGATAAGAAATTTAGTTTTATGGTAGAGAGTATCTTCTGTCATTCACCACAATTTTACAATTCTTATTTCGGAAATTGGTGATCACTGGAACTTAACAGGTATGAAGTATCATGCCTAGAATTCAAGAAGTCAGAGAATTCAAGTAGCACAATATGATGGCTGTGATGTCTGGAAATATCAGAGATTTCCTGGTCTAAATGATCATCCAAATGCTGGACATAATAAGTTGTTGATGAAAAGCTAGGAAATCTGGGAAAGTTGATCCAGAAAACCTTTCCCTTTTTCCTCCCTTGCTGTCACAGCAATGAAGGGGACACAAGTGGAAGGAGATTGCATATGTACTTAAGAGGAACATCGTAAGTTATATTTTACTCCATATGTCCCATTCGTATTCATTAAGTCAATACATAAATACTGATTATCCATGATGTATCAGGCAGTGTTCTGAGTACATGGGATACATTAGTGAACAAAACAGTTAAAGAAATAAAAACATTTGACATGGTTAAAATCTCAGCATCACTGCCATGGAAATATTTTAGTCTCCATGTGTGTCCAATGTGTCAGCCTGTGTATCAGAGTCTAGAAAAGCCTCTTCAAATCACACTATCAGCCTCCTAAGAAACAGGACAGATGAACTATTCATCAACAATCACCTGAACTTGCTTGGGTCCCGTTCAAAGGATGGATTAGACAAATGTTGTAGCCTGCATCCTCTTGTTATGGCGCTTAGAATATACCCCACTCCTTTTCCCTGAAAAATTACTATTTGTCTCAATAAATGAAATAGTGTATAAATAAGTTTAATATTATACATTTATTACCACTCTATGCACTATAAGAAAACAGAAAGCCTTAAGTGTGGCCCTGATACAGAAGAAAGCAAAAATTCATTTAAAAGCTGGATAAAAGTACTAACCAGTTCTTCCTAGACATAGCCAGCCTACAAATCAACATGCACTAAAGCAAACAGCCATAGGATGCAAGTGAATTTCCTGAGAAGGAGGCCAGTGTCAATGAAGAAGGAACCCGTTATAAAAATGAGGGTATTGACATTTAGTGATGAACCATTTAGTAAGAAACTATAGGGCCCGCCAAGTAGACAGGAAAGGAAAAAACAAAACAAAACTGTT
This sequence comes from Diceros bicornis minor, assembly GCF_020826845.1. NCBI lineage: Eukaryota > Metazoa > Chordata > Mammalia > Perissodactyla > Rhinocerotidae > Diceros > Diceros bicornis. The sequence continues at coordinate 20,732,601 of NC_080770.1, forward strand.
CTTTGACAAAAAGATGCAGGAGAGTGTAACATGAAGAAGGCAAATGGGGCCAATTATTTCTGCTATTTGAGGAGGACTCAACTTAGATGTGATACATTCCCTCCAAAATCAAGGGCAATCTACATAATCTCTCCTACATCAATCTCATGAAAAAAGCAAAAAAAAAAAAAAAAGAAGAAGGGAAGGGAGCAGGAAGGAACAGAAGGAAGGAGAAAGGAAAGAGGGAAAGAGGAAAAGAAATGAAAAGAAAGGAGAGAAGAACAAACAGTAGTTTGGGGACGGGGATGGCCATGGCCAGCATTTTGAAAAGTGGAAGAAAGAGCAAACATCTTTAGTTTCAAAATCCCATGCAGCAACAGAATAACCAATTAGTACCAACCATAGCTAGAGGAGTTGAAATCAAAATTGTCAAGAATATGTGGAGACTGTAAACTAGAAGCAATTACAGATGGAGAGAATGAGAAATGATAAACCTAGGAAGGGATCATTTCTATGAGGAATGATGTGGGTCTTAAATCACTATGGGTTGAAAAGACATCAATGAGCAGAAGACTAGTGAAAGAAATTTTCCAGATAAAACTGGAAGAGAGATATATCCCTAAAGCACATCTGTTTCCCATTTGTTAGGAGAGATTATGTTTATGACTTAAGGTCACTATATGTATTCTGTTTGTTTTATTCACTCATTCATTTAATTGTTATTTCCTGAAAACTTACAATGTGTCAGGTGCTGTTATAATGTGTTGTGTATTAACCTGTGTTCAAAACACACATGATGTTTACTCCCTTGGAATTTTCCATCTAGGCATTCTAATTTTTTGTTTATAAAGGGCAAAATTTCATTCCACCTTTTGTGCTCAACTATTTTTATCAAAACTTGTGTTATCATTATAAAGTACTGAGTTGAAAAGTCTTCCAGGTAATTGAACTCAAGGGAGAAAGTGCCTAGAAGGCAAAACTGGAAAACCAGGGATATCATTGCTAGGATGCTCTTTTTTGTTTGTTTATTTTTTGGCCACTATGTGAAAAGATGGCATTTATAGGAGTTTGGACACCTTGTTAAAATCATAGAACTTGAGAGAAGAAAGTAATTTAGATGGCATTGAGTTCATTACACTCATTTTACTAATTAAGACAATGACAACCAGAAATGGTGTAGGATTTATATGCTCTTAATCCTCTTGATAATTAGAGGAGACAGGTTTAAACTGACATCTCTTTAGACCAAGTCCAGTTCTCTTCTTAGTACACACTTTAGCTGCTCCACCTGTACAATGACAAGAGCTGTCCTCTGAATTACTTACACAGCAAGAAATTGTTCCTAACAGATGTCCTCCTAAATGTATCTTTTACATTTGTGTTACTCAGGCTATAAATGAGAGAGTTCAACATGGGAATCAATGGGTATAGAATGCAGAAACCACTTTATTAATGTCCTGAGATGAATTTGACTTGGCCTGTAAGTAAGAAGACAAGGGTACCACGCAAGATGGCCACAGCAGACAAGTGTGAAGAGCAGGTAGAGAAAGCTTTTCCTCTCCTATCAGCAGACTGGATATTCCATATGGTTTTGAGGATATGAACACGGTACAGCAGGATGATCAGGGCACTGGGTATTCCTATTAATCCAGCCATGATGAAAAGAACCAACTTATTGTTCTGAGTGTCAGCACACACCAAGGAGAGAAGAGGGAGAATGTCACAGAAAAAGTGGTTGACCCCATGTGGACCACGGAAAGGTAAGTGAAATATGAAGGTCTCATGGATAATAGCACATAGAAAGCCCATGGCATAGGGTCCCACCACCAGCTGCCCACAGACCCGCTGGGACATGATGACTGTGTACAACAAAGGGTTGCAGATGGCTATGTACTGATTACACTTCCCCTGCAGAGAACTTATAGTCTATAAATCCTATAATTGATGAGGCCAGACTTGCTTATCAATATTTGAATCTGTCATAGCATCTATAAGTTGTTTGTACTAGTTCATTATAATTAATCCATAACTTTCAATCAATTTACAAAATTTAACTTACAGGAGTCACATTTTCTGACTACAATACATTTCAAAATTAATATTTATAAGGTAAAAAATATATTTTAGCTTTAAAATTAAAAACATAAAATTTAAAAAATAACTTTAAATTATTTTTAGTCAAATAGAAAATTAAAAAATTAACTTTAGAATATCTGTATAATGTGCCACAATAGGAATAATTAATGTCGCTGCACATGTATTAAAAGGAAAACAACACTCAGATGAATAATGCAAATATTAAATTCCTGTATTATTAAACAGGTACCAAAAAACAAGCAGTTATTACTAGGCATTAGAGGAAAAAACAGTGACTTCAGCCTGTAGAGAAGCTGAATTTGCCACTCCAAAATATGCCTCTTTGGCATAAGGATTATCTTGAGCTTGTTTATTTTAAGAAATAGTAGACACAGGAGAAGCTCTGAAAACCTAGTAGAAGTTACCCTATTGTAGGAGACATTTATAAGGCAAATCTCCATTTGTAAGGGTGTCTCCCTCTCAGTACTGGAAGAGGAGGATGACTAAATCTCTAGAAACTCTTATCAACTTAAATCTGCATAAGACCATGCCCCTGTTTACTGTGCTTTTCCTGGCAATCTCTCATAACTGCACCCCCAATATCTTCTTTTGTCTTTAGTTGGAGATGATATTTAAGGCAGTGGCTTGGGTCATTTTGGGGAATTACTCAGTTTTCCTGGATAACTCCCACATATATAGGAGGTATAAATATTATTAAACTTCTTTTTGTTTTTCTCCCATTTATCTGTTTTTTATCATAGGGGGATCTCAGTCAAGAACCTAGGAGGATAAAGGAAAAATTATTTTTCCTCCCTCACAAACCTAATAAAGTAGGGGAAATAAAAAGATAAAACTTAGATAACAATTAATAAATTAGAAAGCAAAAAATTTTGAACAGCATCTATTCCAAAAAGAAAAAAGAGCCATTGTTTCATGAGTCAAAGAAGAAAGAAAGAAAAAAAAAACCTAGTGACAAGAGATTCTCACATATTGAGGTATATGGGGTAAATATTCGGGTTCACAACTGATTCAGCTTGAACTAAAAAGCCTGACTTATAGCCTATCAAACATGCATTGTACATCTGCTTAACCATTAAAGTAAAAAATACACTTTCTTAAGGTAAGAATGCATACTTCCCCTTCTATGGCCTATTAGTAATGCCCTATTGATAAGACCCTGATTAGTCCCTTTCCTGACATCAGGGTCACTTTGAGCTGCTAATTTGCAACTGGATACCTCTTTGAAATTTTGATGAAATGTGTCCTGGATGTGTTTAATGTACGTTCTTTGTTCTAAAAAGGTATAAGAGTGTACTGAAAACCATGCTTCTCCAGAACACTTTCTAAGGCCTTCCCAGGTTATAATCCTAACTCTGGCTCAAGTAAACTCACCTTATTTCTCTTATCTATAGAAAGGTTATTGGTTATTTTGCATTGACACTAGAATCGTCCAGGAGAGAGAGAGAAAAAAATATATATTTAAGAAGCATAGTTTAAACCATAATGATCTAAGGAATGAAACTACATCATCATTAAATCAAAAGAGATTTAAAATCTCTGGTCAGACTTTGGTTTCTGCCATGACAATAAATGGTACAAGAATAGCCCTGAAATCATAAACGACATTAAATGTAAACAAAATTGTTTCAATGTTGGGAAAATATTGAGCAAGAAAAACTTGTTTCTGGTAATTTTGCAATCACCATGCCTATAGAGGTGGCATTTATGTTGAAAATTACCAATAGTCTCTCATTTGGCTTACCTTTCTAGGTTACCTATTGTCAAATAGGTTGACCCTGTCTTAGCAGTATTAAATTTTTGATGACTAGAAGAATTGTTACCAGACACATACCCACGTTCTTTACCCGCCACACAAGAGGGGCCAAATAAAACAAATGCCAGGTTTATGGCAAGGAAAGAGTTTTTATTTCAGGTGACGTCAGCCAGGAGATGAGAGTTTTCAAATTTGTCCAGTCTCCCTGAAAGCTGGGAGACAAAGGGTTTTAAAAGTTGTGAGGAATGTAGCTGCTTGTAGGGAGGGGGAGCCTGTGGCCTTGCTGATCAGCGCTTTCCCATCAGCCTGTGTTTGGCCTTGTGAGGCTGCTGGCAGGGAGGAGGATGGTGAGATAAGAGAATCACAGGTGTGTGTCCTTCAACCGTCTCTGTCTTCGTGGTGGGTGGTGGATTCTGGCGCCAGGAAGCCAAGGAGCTGAGGTCTGAGAAACTTTAGTTTCTTGATATCAGTTTCCCTGTAACAAACCTCAAGAACTGGTAATTAGCCAAAACTTCAGTGTGAGCCCAGCTTGAGTCCACCTGGGCTTTTAACAATTTGTAACTGCTATCTGCCTTGTGAAGTTCAGGGACACAAAGGTTTAAAAAACCAATATTTACATGTGATTGTAACTTTAACCCCTATATTCTGGGTTTAATGTAGGGGAACTGATATCAGGGCCGGTATCAATTTCCCCCCTATTTTATGTTCATTCCTCAATCTTGAAGGATTCTGGGCAATGACTGGTCTAGCTACTTCTCGCTGAATTGGGGCTTAGGTCCGGGTTAGAGGAATGAGACTGTTTAGCACTCATTTGCATATATTTTTAGTTCCTGGTTTCACGTGGACATTTTGTATTATTAGAACTTTTGTACCTTGTTTAACAGTTTGGAACAACATCTAAAGGCACATTAAGTATCTGACCAAAAGGATAAGAAGGATAGACAACCCAAATTTTAACAGTCCCTGAAAAATAGACTTAATCCCTTGGAGAATCCAAGAAAACAGTCCTGAAAATCAGTCTGGACCTGATACCTCTGGGGATGAGAAGAATTTAGGATCCAGTCCAATTTACAGATAGAAAACAAGACCTCAAAGACAATTAACAGAGCTAGGATCTAATATCCACAAATGTGTACTATACTTTCTGTTGAAACATAATTTTTCTCTCTTAAATCACCCTCATTTTTACCAAAGATAGCCAAATTAAGACTCATTGCTTTGTAAAATAAGTCTAGTTTTAATAAACTTGGCATGATTATTTGCATAAGTACAGCAAGGATAGCAACTGATCATATAGGCTCTTTTAAATCTGCTTTGCTGAAACTTTTTATAAGGGATCTCTGAACTTCAAAGGCCTCTCAAGGCCAGGAAAGCCAAGCCAAGGACTTGTCTTCAGACTTGCCTGTAATACCTACAGATCTGGGTGAATTCCTCTCTTCTTTTGAGGTTCCCAAAAGTATTGAGGTTCCAGGCACCTGCCAGATAAGTGACCTTCCTTACTTATCTGTAAGGTTGCTGTTTGGGAATGCTGTAAACAAGGTACCAGGCCAATATTTCCAGGTGGCTTTATTCCATAAACTCCAATCTTTATTCCTCAAAAGCTGTCTGCTCATATCTGAGCCTGTATATGTTTTTTCTCAAATATGCTGTTCCGATCAAAGCTTTGTTAATATAACTGATGTTTCCAATTGTGTCCTGCTATAAGAAGAACAGATTTTTATTGAACTTATGTAAATAACTATATCGCCATGAAATAAGAGCATTCACTTACTGAGAGTTTCCAAATTCTAGAGAGATCAGGTAGGGAGAAAAAAATAAATGCCTCAATTCTGCTTACTGCTATAAGTTCTGCTTACTGCTAATTGCTATAAGTCATGGTTCCTTAAGAGAAAAGAGAAAATTTTTTTCTTAAACCTGGAAAAACAGAACATTAAAAAAATTCATAAATATTTAAACAAAAAGTTATACAAATTATAATTATCCTTATCAGTTTATTCAGTCTCGTGCAGTTGATTCTTGATTTTAATCTTCTGTTAGCAGTTTCATGAAGTCCTCAGTTTCTCAGTTAGAATTTTGTAATTTCTTACCCAGTTCAGTTCTATGATCTGAAAGTTTAGCACAAAACTGTACATTAGAGTGCCAGAGTCTTTTCCTTGAATTTTTATGAAGATGAAACATATTTTGCAATAGCATCTAGATTAAAACAATAACTGTCTGTAAATAACAAAAGATTTTTTAAAAATGATATTTGACAAAGAAACTTGGTTATTTCTGTGATGTACAAAACTTTAAGATAACCAAAATTGTGACTGATAACCAGGACAGATCTGAATTTTAGGAATGTTATACAATTTTAAAACCCCTATATTGATAATGTTTACCAATATAATATCGTAGGTTTCATGAAGCAACATTGAGCTATCCATTTAAACAGGGTGACAATTAAAGAGCCAACTTGACCATGCACAAAACTCCTGAGGGTTTTACTTGTACAAACCTTCTGTCACTTACTTTTGATGACAAATTTTGTAACAGAGATAACATGTCTGCATCATATCCAATGTTGATAACTCCGAAAACATATTTATTTCAATTAAACTAACAAATTTAAACAGCCTTTTGTTTATCAAAGATCATTTTATATCATGTTAACTTGAAAGACATCTGGGCTAACTCTATTACATTCAGAAATAACTTATGAAAGTGATTACTCCAAACCAATTAAATAGAGCTCCTTTAGAAACTGCACCATCCAGAGGCAGACAAACACATATAGAGACAGATAAACACAGAGATCTTCAAAATTTTAACCAGGTCTCAGGTACAAAACTCAGAAGAATAGTTAGATCCAAACTATTTTTCTAGCAGCTGGATCTGCTCAGATGGCCAAAAATATTTACTAAAGATTTTTTTTCCTTTTACTGTAGGAACTTTTACAGCTGTTTTTTTTAAATAACTTTGTCTTTTTTAGAAGTTTCTGTATATTAATCAAAGATTCCATCCCATTGTGAGAGGTTTTGAATCCTTTCTTTTAAGGGTGACCCTTAAGGTAGACTCATATAATATATACCAATATTCATATATTGAAATCCTAATCCTTGTACCTCAGAATGTGACTGTGTTAGGAGATAAGGTGTTTGTGAAGGTAATTAAGTTAAAATGAGGGCTTTAGCATGGCCCCTAATCCAATATCACTGGTATCTTTATATGAAGAAGATATTAGGACATTGACACTCAAAAGAGTAAAGAACAGGTGAAGACACAGGGGGATCACTGCCATCTACAAGCCAAGGAGCAAGGCCTCAGAAGAAATCAACCCTGCCATTGCCTTGATGTGACATTTTTACATTCTAGAACAGTGAGAAATAAACTTCCCTTTTTTAAGCCACTAGTCTGTGATACTTTGTTATGGCAGCACAGACAAAATTACACAAGCTGTATCAGCATATTTGTACATATGTGTGTACATATTTGTTTGTGTATATCTGAGGATGAATTAAGTAAGAAGGAAATAGATGATACAATTTTTCCTCATACATGGAAACTGTGTAGGTGGAGGTATGACTATGATTTTTATCTAAAAATCACTAAGAAGAATAGAAAGGCACTAATAAACTAAAACAAAACATTTTTATTATAACTTCTTGATATGGAGACAATGAACATCACTCTTAATTTATTTCAATTTAATGGTTAGTGTGCAAAATATATTTTATTGATACCCTCAATTTTACCAATCAATCTAATCATTGCCTCTTTTACATCTTTGTTCCTTAAGCTGTAGATGATGGGATTCAGCATGGGAATCACAATGCTGTAAAATGTTGACACTATCATGTCATGGTCCAAAGAGTAGCTGGAACTTGGTCTCACATACATGCAGAAGATTGTTCCATAGTAAATTGACACTCCAGTTAGGTGAGAACCACATGTAGAAAAGACTTTTCGTCTCCCTTCAGGAGAATGCATCCTCAGAATGGCCAAGAGAATGAAACCGTAGGAGACCAGAACAACCAGAATAGTGACTGTCTCAATAACGCCTGTAAAGTAGGAGACTAGAAGCTGGTTTGTGTGCGTGTCAGAACAAGAAATGGCGAGGACAGGAGGGACGTCACAGAAGACATGTTTAATTTCATTAGATGCACAGAAGCTTAGGCTAAATGCAGCCCCTGTGTGCACTGAAGCATTCAAAATGCCACAAAGATAGGAAGCAATAATGAGTGGCACATAAACTCTGGGTGACATGTTAACTGAATACAGCAGAGGGTTGTAGATTGCTACATAGCGATCATATGCCATTGCAGCCAAGAGAAAGCATTCTGTAGTCCCAAAAGTAATAAAGAGAAACATCTGGGCTGCACATCCAAGAAATGAAATGGCTTTATTTTCCAATAGGAAATTTACCAACATTTTTGGGGTCACAACTGAGGAATAGCAGGCATCCAAGGATGATAACACACTCAGAAAATAGTACATAGGGTTGTGGAGCCAGGAATCCCCAATGACCAATACAACCAGTCCCAAATTTCCCATCAGAGTAAACAGGTAAATTGTCAGAAACAGGCAGAATAAGATGGTTTGCAGTTCAAGCTTGTCTGTGAAGCCCTTCAGTACAAATATAGTAACTTCAGTGACATTCTTCATGTTGACACTTCATATTGAACAAACTTGAAGATATTTCTAAAATTATAATCCATACTGCTATGACAAAAATCAGCAATATTGTGACTCAGAGAAAGTGAACTATGTCCTCATATTTATGTCTTGGCAATGCATAGTTTCCTAGCTGCATTTCAGGAGACAGTAACAAGATGATGGGTCAAAGGTTGATGCCAGTCACTACAGAATCAAATGGAAGATTTGAGTTTTAACTCACTGGCTCAACTCAAGTCATTTCTAAAATCATCAAGTCAAATGGTTAATTAACAATGAATTTTACTAGCTATTTTTCTATTAAATCATGTTAAAACACAGTGACTAGCTAAAAATATTTTGTTATATAATTATGACATTAATGTTTATTTCAAAATAATAGAATAAACATTGAAGGGCTAATTATGTTAATAAAGCTAATTTTGAAAATAACTTTAAATATAGTGTCGGGGAAGAGGGAGAGTCCCCCTTTGTCCTTTCCCTTAAGGTTCTTATGGCTGGCCAAATAATTAAAAGACAGGTTAGCAGGAGAAAATAATACCAAGTTTGATAACATGTATACATGGGAGAAACCAGGGAAACTAAGTTTCTAATACAATAGCAGGGAGTCTCATCTTAAACACCATCTTCAGCTAAAGACAAAGGAGAGTGTTGGGGGTGGTAGAGGTTTGGGATTTCAGAGGGGAAGAAGACAGTTCACATGGAGAGGGAAATGTAAATGTTTGTCAGACAATTCTTTGCAGGGCCACCTGTAGAGAATGTGGCCGGAGAGACAGAAATCACAGTAATCAAAAGTATGTAGATTTAAGTCCTCTCCTTCCATGCTGATAAGTGTTTCTACAGAGACAAGGCCATCCCCCCCACTTCCCAGTACAAAGAGGGAGATAGCTTTACAAATGTAAATGTTTTGGCAAACAGAACTTTGATAAGAATGTGCTTAGAGAGGACCCTGCCAGTCTGTCCATACCCAGAGTTAAATTCCTTTAGGCAGTTAGTGGGGGAGGTTAAATGTTTATCAGAGAAAATAATCAAGGTAAAGAGATATATTTCAGGGGTGGTCCCCACAGTGCAGTGGTTAAGTGCATGCACTCTGCTGCTGGTGGCCTGGGTTCGCATCCCCGGTTCGCACTGAGGCACTACTTGTCAGGCCACGCTGTGGTGGCCTCTCACATAAAGTGGAGGAAGATCAACATGGATGTTAGCTCAGGGCCAGTCTTCCTCAGCAAAAAGAGGAGGATTGGCACGGATGTTAGCTCAGGGCTGATCTTCCTCACAAAAAGAAAAAAAAAGAGATGTATTTCAGGGTGGCCAATTTTGATCTCCCACAATAGAATATGTCGTATTAGATTAGTTTGACAGACTAACAGCCTACTGAATTGTAATATTTTATGAGTTAATCTCTAAAAATTTTCCAACTCCATTAGGTTATTCTGAAAGGAACTAATGAAGATTTTTTTGAAGATGGATTATGATGTTATATAAAATTTTATGACAACTTGTTTCCTTTAATATGTTTTTCAAATACTTAGCATTATTTTGTCCTTTTTGGGTAAATATTTGGTCATTTGCATTGTTTTTGGAAATCTAAATTCTTGATAATCTATGTTTTTATACTTTCTCAAAATCCTGTGGTTAAAATGAATTATAGAAAAAATAAAAAAAATATATGATTTGCCTATTAGAGTACTACATTTGATGAAATATTGTTGATTTTGGATTCAGTGAAATAACAACTAGGTAATTATTATCTAAAAGTAACAAATAAGTTCATAAAGATCAGTAATTAAAAATATAACAACAAAAAACAATCTTTGCTCCTAGATTTAGCATTTGAGCAAAAAAAATTAGCAAAAATTTAATATTAGAACATGCAGAAAAAAATCATTCCTGTGTAGTCCCATGGTTAATCAAATTAGGAGTCACAGTGTTAGCTGAACCTAAATTCAAAGTTCCATTATTAGTCCAAAATGTAATACTAGCTTGAGGATAGATTTTACTCTAGTTATTTATTACAGCTCTTTATTTTATTTTTAATGTATCCACTCATAGAAAATTTGTCAGTCTTGAAGACGTATAATCTGCTGCAAATAATATTCTGTACACTATTTAAATTCATAATTTCAGCCAACTCCAGTTTCAATACACTGGCGTGGATCCCACCAGTAAGAGAAAGAGTTATTTGGATTGGAAATAGTGATGGAAGGAGAAGAAAGCACAGACCAACAATCTTCTGGGAAAGATAAAGTCAGGATTCCTTAGAGGAATTGTCAATATCAGGAGAAAATATTTTCATAGAATTATTGGAAAGATTAAAATCAGGGAAAACAAGAAATACTCACTTGAGACATCAGAGAATGCAGAATGTAGGTTGAGTCCTATGTACTGGAAATAACAGCTACAACAAAACAAGTTAGGGTATTCAAACCACTTACTCTAATTAACTGAATATTTTTGAGTGGGTCTAATACTGCACAACATTTAGAAATATATCATTTCATTAGAAAAATTCGTAATGAATTGATTGGAAAACCCCCAATACATCTTTCTTATTTTAAAAATGCCAAGGGGAGGGATCACATGAATATTAACCATTGGGAGATTCAGACAAGAGTTTATGTAGATAAGATAAAAATAAAAATAAAGGAAACCAAAAACAAACTTTGATGAATATAGTGAAATCAATGTGTTTTAATGCAATTAGGAGTCACAAGAAAAAGTTCAAGCCCAACACAATTCTTGCCATCAGGTCAATGGTAACGTGGTAAAAACAAAATTACACAGCATTTGGAATCTAAAAGTTTGCTCCTCACTCAGCTCCATAATTAAAAGCCACATCTGCGATTAGGCTTTTCTTCCCAAGTTGACTCCTCTTTCAAATAGTATTAAATTTAAATAAGACAGCAGACACAATAACACAAACCCAGGCAGATTAATTAAATATGCGAAACAATGAATATTTAAAGTATTTCCTTTAAATATGTCAATTTTTGGTATAAATTTAGGGTGTCCTTATAAGTGAACTGTTGTCATCTTGTATTTGTTTTTTAAAATTAGCAAATATTGGGCCACAACACTAATATTATAACCAAATCACTGAAAATCACAGTTGACCAGAGCCTTGAACTAGATATTTCATTCTTTTGGTACATGTAATAAATATTTTGTGATTATTAATATGTCCTTAAACATTTTTCTATCAGATTAAATCCAATGTATTACACTGTGATTATGATTTTTTCTCTGTGCACTAAGTGTCTGGATTACAGGATAAAGGAGTTTTGTGTATTGTATGATCTGTTAATAAAAAAACAAAACAAAAAAACACACAGATCACCACAATACCATTTTCAACACTGCAGTGGAATTAATTTTGCTTTGGATAAATAAGATAATGAAAAATTACAATGTTAAACACTTAATTAAATTTCTCTTAAAGCTATCATTTCTGGTAGATGGGCATGACTAAATTGATATTAGTACCTATTGAAAGGATCCAGAGTTATAAAGAGAAAACTGATTCTTGAAGAATTTAATAATATAGAATTATAATTTTATAATTTATGTAAAGCCACTTCCAAAATTATAACTTTAATAGTAGGCAGAATACTCCAAAAATCTTGGGCTCAGTATTGAAACACTAAGTTTGCAAAGGAGGAGAAAAATAACAACAGCCACTTGTGGAGCTGTAGGGATGGACTTCTGCTCACATTTGTTTTTTATTTCACCTTTATAGCGACTCTCACAGCTAATAAGTGCCAGACCAAGATTCCAGCCTAGATCTCCCTCATGGTTCATGCACTTTTCACCAGTTTTTACTGCCTCTTATTATACCAAAGCTTCATTCTGCAGCTGACTCACTCCTACCCCCACCATGGGAACAAAACAAAACGCTCTTTGATGTATTTGGATGTTTTTAAGCCTTTAAGAGTAGAGAAATATTATGAAATAAGTAGTAATCTGAAGTGGCTTTACATTACATAGCTAGGAAAATAAACTTAAAAGAATTACTGATTATTTTTCTCATTATATCAAAATATAATCCCCCAGATAGTTGAATTGGTCAAATGTTTGCTTGCCCTCTATTGATAAATTTCCTGATTGTTTTACTTGGAACTGATCTGTCTTCTTTCATGAAGAAAATGAAAACATACACTGTATTTGGAGCATTCTTATTACTTCTACAAACATAAATTCTATATTTTCTATGTTTTACTTCAGGAAGCATTATTTTCCAATTCTTAGACTGCATAAATCAGATTGTGATGAATACATTCTATTCACCCACGCAATAGGCAACAACAAAAAGGGTTATTACTAGGGATTTCATAACATATTTGACCTCGATATTTAGGTCCCACCTCCTAAAATATTCCACAAATGATCTGAAATATTCTCCTACCTGCGGAACAGCAAAGGCAGATTTAGATACACCATGAATATGATTAATTTAAATTGTTTATATCCACTTACTCAACTGCTGATAAAACCCATGGGAGATGTCCCAAGGGGAATGTGCCACAATTATCTTCTGGTTCAAAATAGCAAAGGTAATGATTTACTCAATAATAAAAAAGTAAACAGTTCTGGAATAATGTACTACATGTCAATATTTACTAAATAAAGTTATTTAGTCTTTGGTTTAAAATGATTTCTTAAGAAAAAAATATATGTTTTGACACTAAATAAGAAATCTTAAGATGTGAGACGTACTTTTACATCATAGCTCTGACACTGGGTTAGCACTAACTTCTCTGAGAACCAAAGTCCTCATCCTGGTAATATAAGCCAATTTATATTGCAACAAGTCAGTAAATATGGAAAACTATAATAATGTAAAATGACAATATCTCTCTTGCAGAATCTAGCAGATGGATTTATAGTCAATCAAATTTGTTACACTTTTACTCTGTTCAAATCATCAAGTGTGTGGTTTAAATGAATAAAGTATATATTTTGAGCTCACTGGAAGATTATTATTCAAAATAATGAGAAAAGTCCAAAAAACTCATAGAAATCTGGAGGAAACATCAAAAATTTAAAGCTCTGTAGGGCTTTATAAGTCATATAATTTTGTGAATTCTAAATACAGTTGAGAGTTTACTAAGATTAAATAAAAATGTCTATTAATCAATAGATATGTGCACACAATAAACACATATACACTCCTAGAACCAAAATAAAGAAATTTAACATTGGTAGAAAAGGGAGGCCCAGTGGAATTTTAATTTTTCTTTGATTTTCCAGGTGTTCCCCACCCCAACCTAGACTCAGTCAGAATGTCAGAGGGACTGTAAGAGACTGAAATGGCACTATATGTCATTGAGGATCTCAGAAATATGCAGCACATAGTCCTTTTGAAAAGTAGGGCTTCACCTAGAGGAATAAAATGCCGAGAAGAATGTCAAATGAGTAGCACAGATACACTAGGAAGGATAGTTTCAAAGGGAAGGGGCTTCTGGAAGATTCAGGACTCAGAAAGTACTGTCATAGCAACACATAATGTCTAGGATGCAGAGTCCTCCTTTGGAAGGTGGAATCTGTTTAGACACAGGAAACAGCAGGTAGAAAGTGCTAGAGTCAAGCTTAGCTCTGAGAGCTAAAGTGGCTGCACAGTCATATTTTAAGGCCATCATAAAAACATGAGAGTTATTTCTTGAGCGTGAAACTGGAAAAGCAACCTTGATATATCTCCGACTTCGTATATACCTCCTTCTGATAGTCAAAATACCCATTATATTTACACATTCAAGGGACAAAAATGTTACTATTGAACTCCATATAATTATATTTAAATTGCAAAAGGATAAAAACAACAAAATAATATTCCAAATATTACTAAAATCAGAGCATAAAATCAGGCCATAAAGCAATCAAACGAATACCATATTAAATATATCCCAAAATTATGTAAAACTAAAATTTTTAAAATGACTAACACTTCAAGAAAATCAAATGTGTCAGGAATTTGGTGAATAGACATAAGGAGAACGTGAAAAGATAATTCACAGAACTTAAAATAATAAACCAAAAAATAGAAGAAATCAAGAGTAATTTAGTAAAATCCAAGAGTGAATACTCACTGTAGAAAGCATGCTTAAGGAAAGAGAAGCCAGAGAGATATGGAGAAAAATCGATTTCAAGTAAAGAAAGAAAATTAAGGTTTGATAGAAACTGATGCACTTAAAGGTACTGAATTACAACTTCTTAATGATAAAGACATGACTCATACAAATATAAAGTTAACACATAGCAATAATTTATAACCATCTCAATAGGTCTATCAGTAAAATGATAGACTGGTATAAAGAACTTTGAAGTAACAAGGGTTTGTATAGTGTATTAGAAAAGTGACAACAAAATAAGGTAGTCTTTTAACTTTATTGAAGGAAATATACAAGAGTAAAGTCCACACATTGGAAGTGTACAGCTGGATGAATGTTTAAACTCAACATAACCCTGCAAACAAGACCAAGACTAAGAAGTAGAACCTTGGCAACACCCAGATCCTCCCTTATTCTGTCTTCTCATCACTGTCCCCTCTGTAGGATCACACGATTCTGCAGCAAAGATTAACTTAGGTAATAGATTTTTAAAGTCAGGGTTCTTGAGTTTTGACATAAATCCAGAAAATCTATCATTTAGAGGTACCAGTTACATGAATGTTAATAGACACATACAATTGTATAACCACAATCATGCTATAGAACATTTCTATCACCCTAAAAATGTCCCCTCTCATCACTTTGTGGTCAGTCACTTCCCTTTACCCCCCAGTTTTGGCAACAGCAGATGCGTCAGAGTGTTCTCCTCTGTTACAACTTTGCCTCGTCCAGAATGTGATAGAGGTGGAATCACACTGTATGCAACCTTTTGAATTTGGCTTCTTTCACGAGCAGGATGTATTTGAGATCCATCTTTGTACTTGAATATATCAGCATTTGTTCCTACTAATTGATGAATAGTATTCCATCCAAAAGATGTACCATGGTTAGTTTATCCACTCAATAGTTGATGGACATTTGGGTTTTTCCAGTTTCAGAAAGTAGTGAACAGAGCCGTTATAAATATTGACAAACAAGTCTTGGCATAGACATATGCTTTATTTTCTCTAGGTAAATTACACAGAGTGAGATTGCTGGGTCAGCTACACTCTTTTACTTTCCTACCAGCAATGGATGAGAGATCCAGTTGCTCTGCATTGTTGTGAGCACTTTGTATTGTCATTTATTATTACACTTTTAAAATTCTAGTCATTCTGATAGGTGTATGGAAGCACGTTGTGGTTTTAACTTGTATATCCCTAATAGCAAATGGTGTTGAATATTTTTTTTCATGTGCTTAGTTGTCATTTGTGTATCTTCTCTGGTGAAGTGTCTGTTCAAGTTTATGCCCATCTTTTATTGTTTATCCTTCCTGTTGTTTTTAAATTGTTGAGTTTTTAGAGTTCTCTATATATTCTGGATTCATATTCTATATTGAATAGCTGTTTATCAAATATTATGTATAAGTCTGTGGTTTGTTCATTCTCTCAACAGTGTCTTTTACAAAGCAGATGTTAATTGTGATGAAGTAAAATTTATCAGTTTTTTCTTCTATGGTTCATGCATTTTGTGTTTTATACAAAAATTTGTGACTAACCCGCAGTCACACATATGTTGTCCTATTTTTTCTCCAGAAATTTTATAGTATTAGGTTTTCTATTAATATCTAAGATTCATTGTGAGACAACTTTTAAATGTGATGTAAAGAATGAGTCAATGTCCCTTTTTTTGTGGTATAAGGCTATTCTACATGTTCAATATCACTTGAAAAAAGAAAGACTATCTTTCCTCCATAGATTCCCCTTAGCAACTTTGTCAAAATTTAATTGACTATATTGTTTGAATCTATTGCTGAGCACTCTTCTGTTTCATTGATCTACATGTGTATCTTTTCACCGACGCCACACTCTCTTAATTATTTTTGTTGGGTAGCAGATCTTGAATTCAGATTATGTGAGTCCTACTTTATTCTTCGTTTTCAAAATTGTTTTGACTAACTGAATTCTGTTGTCATTTTTATAAATTGTAGAATTACTTTGTCAGTTTCTGCAAAAAACTGCTTGTTTAATTTTAATTAGGATTGCATTGAATATATAGATCATTAAAGACTGCATTTAATTTATAAATCCTTTATTCACAATTGTGCTTCCTATCAGTATCATTTTTCTTTCTTTCCTTTTTTTTTCCTCTTTCTTTCTTTTAAAATTCAGATTCCATGACCAACATTCCCTATCTGCTACTTTAGAATCTCTGGGCATAGAGCTTAAGCATCTATGTGTTTTTCACGGTTTTTTGAAAAATTTCTTTAAGTACGTAGCCTAGTACTAGTCTACAGATTACTATATAGGGTCCCCAAGACAGGACAAGACCCTGTACGACTCAAAGTTTGGCCTTTATCTTTGCCATATTTCTAATATCTAATGTTCTATTACCTAGAATATTACAGCTATCTGTATACTGTCCCACCTCTGCTGTCAATACTTCCTAGTCATGTATTTTATCTTACTTCCTCTATTAAATACTCAGAGCTTAAATATATCTCTCATATCACGTAGAAGTATAGCACAGTAAAAGTTAAATAAATATAGTAATCTTTATTAATGATTGTGAATTCTGTCATAGCTTATGCTTTCATATTATTTCATTATGTGCATGTTTGCAGGATTTTGAGCAAAGTAAACAGGTTATTTTCCCAGGAAGAGAAAATTAGATTTCAGTTAATTTGTCTTCAACCCAATGGCATATAGCTGTTTAGCATCAGAGCTAAGGCTATTTCCTGTATCATTAATTTTTTTTCCAATCCTGTGAATATTCTTTTTCCACTGAGGGATCATTTTACACCAGATGCCAAAGTGCATTCATGTAATCATTTCTAATCCTGCAGTCCATTGTTCCAGAATCATTCACTTGTTTACTATGGAAAAAAACAAAATCATCGTGTTACTTTTCTGCCCCAGATGAGAATTGTGTTTTCCACCTGGAGCATCCCTGTGGACATTAAGAAGAGCTCAAGAACCTGATATAAGACTCCAAATGCTTAATATTCGTAGTGTAGCTTAACTGAGTGAGCAGTTCATTTCCACAGGTAAGAGGAAAGGTTTTTCATTACTTACAAAATATCTCATAAGTTATAACCTTGAATCTCCAACTAGCTTATATGTTTTAATATTTAAATCTGAGATAGAAATTTCTAGTTAACTCAGAGTTGAATTAAAAATTGAATGAGAGAATTCCAGGGAACACAGCAGGAATAATAGGAAGGACTGTTTACAGATTTACGTCAATAGATTCATAAGTTAAAAATTTGATTTTAACATTCTTGATGGAAGATAACAATCAGAATAAAAGTAGTAGAAATAAAGGACTATATTTCAAATTTAGGAAAATGATTAAATGGAGAGAGAATTAACTATTAACCAACCATATACAATGAGTATACCCCATTTTGAGATCATAATTTTTTTTCTTTTTCTTGGAGGGATATAAATGATTTTTAAATTTATTTCACTAGTTAGCTAATTGATTTAGAAGCCACTGTAGTTTTATTTATTTTTTAATATAACACTCTGCTTAATCTTGTGGCTTTATAAAAGAATTCAAACACATGAGGATACTATTGTATGTTGTTTCTAGGGGATAACATTTCCAGAATTGTGGGATATCGCAATGAGTCTGCAATATGGTCAAGTGGAAATAGCTTCAAGTTTGGAGACAGAGAAACCTGGACTTGAATCCTGGCTATGCTAGTAACTAACTCTGTGACTGTGATCAAGTTATGGGTCAGGCTGGTTCTCAGTTTTCTCATCTACAAATGGATGTTGAGTGATTTAGCTTGCAGGTTGCTGTGTAAATTACATAAGATAATGTACACAAAACTTCTACCTTCTAGTAGCCACTTAACAACATGTGGTAGCTGCTGTCTTAGCTTTTCTTCTTCTCAAGCTTAGTGCTTGTGGTAGTGTTCTCCTGGATGCCTCGTACTTTATATTTTCTGAATGCATGAGGGTTGAGGAACTGATTTGCTTTTAGTTTTCCAGATTGATAATATTTTGCTAAAAATTCAACATCTATAGTTTTGTCTTTCTAACCTCTGTCTCTTAAAGTGAAATCAGTTAGACATAAATACAATCAGTTCTAATTTCTTTAAATATTAAGTGACAGAAATGCCTGCTTGAAGAACATCTTGGAAGAAGTAAAAGAACCCCATACTTTTTGTCTACCCTTCCTCTATTTTTCTACAGTGAAGGGGATAATTGCTCTAATGGGGCATGATTGAGAATAAAATATATCATCATTCATAAATCACCTTCTTGTAATACAGATAAAATCAGAGAAATCAAGAGTTATGAGAAAATTATTATGGATAAAATTATCAGGGGAATTTAAGCAAACATGCTATTATTTTGCTCTCATCCCCGAAGTCAGAATGCAAAGACAGAGATATATTTTTAAGGTGCCTGATACCATAGAATATTGGGATTCACTGCATTTAATCTCACGAGAAATGTATTTTAACATATCTTTTGTCATATAACAAGCATATGTATAACTGAAAGCAGAAACACTTAGTTTCTGGTTTGGTGCCCATTCATTGCTCAGTGCTTTGATGAAAAATAGATTTTAAAACTCCCTATTAATATTTTATAGTTAAATAATATTTGGAAGGCATATTTCATATGTATGTATCCTTCATGTATAATTAATACATTTTAATTTTATAAAACATACTTTAATGCATCTCATAAATAAGCACTCTGCAATCATACCTTGTTCATGTAGTTGAACAAGATATGCCTGAAAATTTGGTCAGTCTTAGTTATTCTTTGGTTTGGAAGGATAAAGTTACTTTTCTAAGGTTACGCTCTCACTGGTGCTATACCTGAGATATTCATATAGCATGCTAGAATCAAATTATAATGCTCTTAGTATTCAACAATTGTATTATCTTAGACACATCAGTTAAGTAAAGGTTAGAATAGTAATGTCACTGAAAATTCTCCTGTGTAATAGTCAACATGTATTTTGTAATGGATTCCTTCAGTAGACCATCTATTGGTACATTTTTCAAAATTTGCTTGCATATTTTGCTTTGTTTTGTTTTCCCTGCTTTTCTTCCTATCTGCCTAATTCCTGTTTTGTCCCTGACTATCTTTCATTAATATTGTTGTATATAACCCATGGATTCCAGAGAAAGTGAGAGAGAGAAATGGAGGGACTAAGAGAGAGAATGAGGAATTTTTTAAACAGAAATGAATTTTTTGTGATGCTCAAACAATACATTAATATATATTTATATTATTAATTGATAATTTTATCTTATTTTATTAATATGACCATTCAAACTGAATTAGAAATTATTAAAAGACATTTGTGTTTGTATGTTCTCAAGAGTAATGTGTGAGTTGTCTGTATTTACATAGAAGTCAAAATTTAGCTTCATTATATGTTTTTAGTCTAGAATTCTCTAAGGAAAAAATGAACAATTTTTTTTTTACTTGGTATCCCCATATTTAAAATGCTATTCTCTGTATTAAAAAAAATCTTCCACATTGATCTGGAAAGAACTTTTAGTGAAAATAAAGACCTGTAGCTTTCTTCTTCTCCTAACAATACATTTAAGCTGATTTTCTCATTCCTTCTTGACCTGTGGACAGCTCTATATGACAGAAACGTGGTGTGCTTCATGTCATGAACAAAAATCATTTGTATGTCCCTCATTCCATACACTGCAGAATTTTCAATCCTTTAAATACATTTTGATCTACGACACACTGAAGGAAAAGCAAGAATCACAGTGCTAAAATCTTGCTCCTAAATATGGTAGATGCAATATGTAATTTTGTTTCAATCACGAAGCCTTCAGTCTGGATACAGGTGACTCTTCAATGTTTTGTGTTTTTTTCTTTAATGCACTTTTTTTCCTTTTTTTGCTGCAGAAGATTTGCCCTGAGCCAACATCTGTGTCAATCTTTCTCTATTTTTTGGTATGAGGGCCGCCAGCACTGCTGACAGAGGGCTGCTAACAGAGCTGTGTAGGTCCATGCCCGGGAACTGAACCCGGGCCATCAAAGCTAAGTGTGCTGAACTTAACCACCAGGCCATGGGGGCTGGCCTGAACTTTTCTTTTTTCATATTCCATGGACTGAGAACCAACCAGTCCAATGACCAAATATATCAGAAATAAAACACTGCTTTGTGGTTTACGTAGTGAATTTATTCTTTTAGCAGTAGCATTTATAAATTTTATGATTTAGTATTGGGTGGTTTTCTTTCATAATAATTTTAGAGACTACCTAAGAAACTATAATATATTAAAGGAATGGCTGTGATTTATATTTGACAGAAATATATCTCAAAAATACACTCAAGGAATTTGCAACTGTAATGAGTACGTGGATAGAGAAAAATTTTACGTTGGCATTAAGTTATATTTGGAAATACATTGAGAGTATAATAAACTGTGGAGGCCTAAATGGACAACTTAGTGATGAGTGTCTTGATGAGTATCAAGAAAGAACACTGATAAACAAAACAAAACCAATTGTCTCTTACTGTTTGTATGCAGGTGCATCTGCCCCCAGAATAACAACTGTTGTCTGTTCACCAGTGTTCCAGAAGTGCTAGTGGAATGGGATCATAGCCAAAAAAGAGGATATACAATCATTTGGTCAGAAAAGGGTACCCCATATGACAAGCTGAAATGTAAGTTTAACTTATTCCATTTCCTAGTCATATGGGAACATTTTAAAATTAAATAATTTTTACATTGTTTTTCTCATTTAGATACAACCCAATATTGTGATATAATTTTATAATTTTGAGCATTAAGAAAAGGCACTTGATGCATGTGGTAGAAAATATAGGGTTTGTGCTCAGATGTATACTTTCTCCTATAATATTTATGCATTTAAAAATTCTTATATTCATTCAGCTTTGTGAATTTTAGCGGAATACAGTATGAAACCAAATGGTAGTAAACTTAGAAAATAAGCTGGAAATTAAACAACATAAATTGGCATGTTTTTAACATGGCAAATTTAGTCAACCACTTACTAAAATAATTTATTTAATTAAACAGGGTAATGCAGTCACTTGTACCCAACTTCTTTGTCACCACCTATTCCTTCACTGCCGAGGATTCCAATACGCCCTTCTAAAAAACAAACAAAGATGATAAAATAGGGTGGGATCTATTCTCAAAAATATTGCTTTAAAACCTATAAATAGAACTGAAATGTCAGGGTTGACATCAGATTTAGATTTATACAGGATTCAGATGAAAAATGGGACTGAAGTCACCATGTTTATATTGATGGGCTTCACAGATGATTCTGAGGTGCAAGTCTTCCTACTTTTGCTCTTTCTAGCAATCTATCTTTTCACTCTGATGGGAAATTTGGGACTGGTTGTATTGGTCATCAGGGATTCACGGCTCCACAACCCTATGTACTATTTTCTGAGTGTGTTATCATTCTTGGATGCCTGTTATTCTTCAGTTGAGATCCCAAAAATGTTGGTCAATTTCCTGTCAGAGAATAAAGCCATTTCCTTCCTTGGATGTGCAGCACAGATGTTTCTCTTTGTTACTTTTGGGACCACAGAATGCTTTCTCTTGTCCGCAATGGCATATGATCGCTATGTAGCAATCTACAACCCTCTGCTGTATTCAGTTAACATGTCACCCAGGGTCTATGTGCCACTCATCATTGCTTCCTATGTTGGTGGCATTTTCCATGCTTCTGTACACACAGAAGCCACGTTTAGTCTATCTTTCTGTGCATCGAATGAAGTTAGACATGTTTTTTGTGACATCCCTCCTTTCCTCGCTATTTCTTGTTCTGACACTAGCACAAACGAGCTTCTACTCGTCTACGTGGTGGGCTCTATTGAGATAGTCACTATCCTGATTGTCCTGATCTCCTATGGTTTCATTCTGGTGGTGATTCTGAAGATTCATTCTGCTGAAGGGAGACGAAAAGTCTTTTCTACATGTGGCTCTCACCTAACTGGAGTGTCAATTTATCATGGAACAATCCTCTTCGTGTATGTGAGACCAAGTTCCAGCTATGCATTGGACCATGACATGATAGTGTCGACATTTTACACCATTGTGATTCCCATGCTGAATACCGTCATCTACAGTTTAAGGAACAAAGATGTAAATGAGGCAATGAAAAGAATGTTTGGTAAAAACGGGTGTATCAATAAAATATATTTTTGAGATTAGCTATTAAATTGAAACAAATTAAGAATTATGTTCATTGTCTTAATGTCAAAATGATAAAACTGTTTTATTTAGTTTATTAGTGTCTTCCTATTCTTCCTAGATATTTGAGATAAACATCATAGTCATACCTCCACCTGTGCAGTTTTCACACATGCAGAAAAACTGTGTCATCCATTTACTTATTTAATTCACTCTCAGATATATACACACACATATGTACATATATGTACATATAGGCTGATACTGATCAAGTTATTTGGCTAGGGCTGCCATAACAAATTACCACAGACTGATGGTTTAAACAACAGAAATGTATTTCTCACTGTTCTAGAATCTAGAAGTCTGAGATCAAGGTGAAGGCAGGCTTGGTTTCTTCTGAGATCTTTCTCCTTCCCTTGTAGATGGCAGTCTTCTCCCTCTGTCTTCACATTGTTATTCCTCCATATATTTCTTGTCCTAATTCCTCTTCTTATGATGACATTAGTCATATTGGATTAAAGTCCACCCTAAAGGACTTAATTTTAAGTTAATTATCTCCACAAAGACCCTACTGCCAAATACATTCACATTCTGTGTTACAGGGTTTAATATGTCAACATATGATATTTGTATATATTATGTGTATATTTACACACACAGACTGAGTCACATATGTGCACAATCTTTACTTTAAAATGTGTAGTATTAACTCTCATCTTATATGACTCAAATTGCATAGGTTTCAATAGTTGCAATTATTAGTAACTTTATGATTATATCTGACAAGTTTGAACAAATACCACCTAATCAATAGCAAAACCACAGCTCACATAATCTCAGACCACTTTCCATGGAATCATGGGTTTCGACTCCAGGTCGAAGTGCTCTGCTCCAGCCTTAGATCTATGGATTGGTAAGACTCTAACCAGACCCCATGGTTCAGAGATACAGAGAATGTGTTCAGATCCCTGGTGTCGTTACCATGCAGTTTGTGAGGGTGCTTTTCTCTCTCTTTCATTATTTCATCCAGAGCATGGACATTACACTCATTCTTTATTTCCTCCCAGAATACAGAGACTATACGTTAGCATTTATGAAGATGATACTTAAACTAAAAAATGACAAAAGATAAGTACAATTCATAGAATAAGGTACAGTTGGCTGGCAGATTGGACTCTTCCCAAATTAAACCCTATCCATCTTTATGGCTTTCCTTACTGGGCTGGTTCTGACTCAGCTTGGGCTCTGTTTTCCTTTACCCTTACCCCCTGTGATGCCTTTGCAGAAGCCACATCTCCTCAGCGTCCAGGCCCAAGAACCGAGGTACAGAAGAGAGTCTGTACTATGCTCCTGTTTAGCCCCGCTTCCAACAGACCTCATTTTCATGGCAAAGTCATGTCTCTTTCAAAAATATGTGGTTGTGCTTTTCCTTCCTTCGTTTCATTATCGTTAATATTTTTGGAGTGCAAAATCCCTTTAGTTGCAGTAGGACTATCTCCTCAAAGGAGATCTAAAAGGAGAACTAACCTAAGGACATTTCTCTAAAGTGGGATTATTACATTTAAATACGACCTCAACAATACAGAGTATTTCATACACAATATATTACCTTCACAATTTTTCTGCATTTCTTTTTTCCTATTTGGAAGGCTCTCCATACTCTCATTCTCATCATTATTTCAATTTAATGCCTCTTCTTAGTGAGGATATTATTGACTACATTATGATAATTGCAGTTTACCTACTTTGCATCTCCTCCTATTCTTTCTTAAATGCATCCGTTGCCTGTATCATTTCATATAATATGCACTTTAATTTATATTTGACTTATTGTCTAATCTATTTTCCAAAGTCTAGTATAATATCTGACACATATTAGTTGCTCAATATTCTCTAAATTAATTAATATTTTAGGTAGGAAACCATCAAAAGCATTTTACTTAATTCAATTAAGAAACATGTGAAACAGAGATGGCATTTTATATAAACATTAGCTATCGTTTAGATTTTCTAGTTTAATTTTTCCCTTTTAATTTTTTCCCCTTCTTTCTATTGGTCTATTTACCACTCTTTTCTAGCTTTCTGATTTGGATATGGATTTTCCAGTGAACAGTGTGTCAGTAGCAGCCCACATATTTTGTCATATTTTCATTATCAATATTTCTGATTTTTTTCTTATTTCTCTTTGACCTAGGAGTGGTTTAATAACTTATTTTTAAATGCCTAAATGAAATAGTTTGAGTTTTTAAAAATGTGTTATTCGTTGTTAGAATGTGATTTTTAAATTATCTTTATTCAGATTTAGTTTTCACTAATTAAACAGAAGTTTTCCTACGTGCTGCACATACACTTGAAAAGAGAGAATATTTTCTCTTATTTGTGGTCAAAGTTTAATACTTACTTAGCTATAAAAATAATCTTATCGAGGGTATAGTTTAATTATTTTATCCTATTTAATGTTTTCTTTGCTGAAAATGTTTAATAGATGTGTGATAGGTTTTTCTAATGTTTGAATGCTTCTGTCTATTTCTGTCTTTGCTTCTCTATAAGAAGTTTCCTGCTTTGAGATAATTGTTGCTACATTACTATTTGCATAGATAACACTCACTGCTAAGTCTTCATTGTGAATTAAAATATATTATTATAAAGTATCCTTGTTTTATTTTGATGCTTTTCATTCATTCTATATTTCCTAGTATTAAAATTACAACCAATGCCCTCTTTTCATGTATATCGCCTAAACGTATATATGCCCATATTTTTCTTTTTACCTTTCTGAAATACTTTGCAATATATTTGACATTCATGAAATTATACTTAATGTCTTTTCCTTTTAAAGGTATGTTAGGTGCATTTACAATTATTGCTCATCATATATTTAGTCTTGGCTTTGTCATGATGTTCATGTTACAAATATGTGTCATATACACACACAGACTTATACGGGCATCTATATACACAGTCACACACACACACACACAAACATATGTGAGTCTTTCCCTTTGTGGTCTGTCTTCATTACTCTCTGTGTCACTACTATTTTAGAATATTTTTGTTTTTTATGAATGTATTTAGTTTATAAATTCCCCTTATATTTTATCCTTGTTGTCCCTTCTTTTTTAGATACAACTTATTTGTTTCCTACTACGAGAAATATTGATGTTAAAAATGAATGGGTGATGTTTGTTTCTGTTTCTTTGACTTTATTTCTTTTTTGACACTTCAAACTATATGCATGTTCTGTCTTCTTTGCCTAAATATTCTTCTTATCTTCTCTCTCTCTTACTGTATTTTTATGGAATCTATTCACTTTTATTTTTTGAGTTTCCCAGGAGCTTTTTTTACTTAATGCAAATAATATTTAGAGATACCTATAATTCTCAGTATGTTTAAAGAGATGTGCATTTTCATCACTCCAAAAGTAAATCTTGTAGCAGCCAGTAGTCATTCCTCATTCTCCCACCTCCAAACCATGGAACCACTACTCTACCTTCTGTCTCTCTAGATTCGCCTATTCTGGAGTGCATATAAATCTTATCATACCATATGTGGTCTTTTGTGACTTCTTTCCTTAGAATAAAATTTTTAAGATTCATCCATGTTGCAGCCTCTATCAGTAAGTACTTCATTTCTTTTCATTTTTTTGCCAAAACATATCGATTGCACAGATATGCTATATTTTTTATTCATTCAGCAATTGATAGAAATTTTGGTTGTTTCTACTCTTTGCCTATCATTCGTAAAGATTATGAACATTTTCACGCAAGTGTTTAAGTAAACAAATGCTTTCAATTATCTTGGGTAGATACTGAGGAGTGGGCTCAGGACCAGATGGTTTCACTGAAGTATTCCACCAAACATTTAAAGAAGAATCAACACCAATCCTTCACAAACTCTTCCAGAAAATAGAACAGGAAACACTTTTCAACTCATTCTATGGCATCAGTATTACTCTGATGCCAAAACCAAAGACATCATAACAAAAAAAAAGATGTAAATGGAATAATAACAACTCTTTTGGATATAGGTGTAAAAATCCTCAAGAAAATGCTGGCAAATCAAGTTTAGCAATATAGGAAAAGAGTATTCGGGATTCTACTCAGTCTTACCTTCCTTCTAGATTAGTTTTCATTTCTACAGTGATTTTTTTCCCCAAATCTCTCCTGAACACAATCAACTCCTCTTATGAACTCCCATTTTTTTAAACATATATTTGCTAACTTTGTTTATATTTTATATATTTTTTGCTATTATTAATATATTTTAGATTTTTCTTACTTTGTGCGTATGTATGAGTGCATGTATGTGTGTGGGTGTGTGTCTATTTTTGCCTCGTGGTACATTTTTCTTATGCATTTTTATCTGTCAATGCAGTAATTAGAACATATTTTTCTTTTATTCACGTGATATTTTTTGAATGGGTGAGACTTGTTTGCAACCTTTCTCTCCCTCATGTTGCAATTAAATGAATTTACAATACACTTGGGAAGGTTTGTGTGGGGTGTTAGGGTAGTTCCAGAGCGTCTTTCACAGATTTACACCCAGAGGGCTTGTATCTCTGTCGTTAACATAACTGGTTGTTGTTGTTTTTAATGTTGTTGTTTCTATATTCTTTTAGTATCTTCCACATTCTGAAATCTATCTCCTCTGGAACCTACACCAGGTCCTCAACATTCTTTTTTCCATGTACAAATTGTACATGCCTGTACTAATTGTATTCTATCCTCAACAACATTATGGGTCTCAGTCCTAGAAAAGAGTTGTAGAGGTGTTTGATCTCCTTCCTTTCACTTCTTAATCACCACTCCATGATATGATGTTTTTTCTACAAAAGTATAGTACTATTATCACAGTTGAGAAAATACAATTTATTACTTTATTAAAGAAAGCATTAAATAAAATACCAGAGGCCATTGAAAGGTGTATGTTGCTGGCAGACGTTCTCTAGAGCTGCTGAGAGAAGATGGTGTGATTTTGGCAATACAAAATAACCTTCTTAAACATAATGGTACAGTCCTATTTGCAGAAAAAAGAACTCTGTAATGGAGAGAAAAATTTATCAGATGATGGAACGGTGTCGGGGAGAGAATCTGTGTTATTTGGGGTACAGGCTATCCTGGTGTAACAAAGGGATTAGAAACAGAGTTGTTCAACAAAGAAAAAAGTATCCTTGGGCATAACTGTGCAGAGCTTAGTTGACTAGAGTTTGTGGGTGGCTCTTCTTCGTGAGATAATCCTGGGAGCAAGCAATGTTGTTGCTCTGCTCTCTCTCAGAGGTCTTCCAATTCTGCATGATTAGAGATGGTTCATGCAGCAGTCTGTCAACATTCGAGTCTGTGGAAAAGGTTAGATTTTTCACATTGGAATAACAATTCCCCAATTTTTCTTCTTATGGATATTTTTTAGGAATAATTCCATTTATTTAATAAAGATTGTACTATTCAGACTATCCATTTCTTTTGAAATGAACATCTTTAATAAATTGTGCTTTCTATCAATTATTAAATTTATTCACCAGATTGTTTATAATATTTCTTTTTTTTTTTATTTTTGTGAGGGATATCAGCCCTGAGCTAACATCCATGTTAATCCTCCTCTTTTTGCTGAGGAAGACCGGCTCTGAGCTAACATCTATTGCCAAGCCTCCTCCTTTTTTTCCCCTAAAGCCCCAGTAGATAGCTGTATGTCATAGGTGCACGCGCTCCTAGTTGCTGTATGTGGGACACGGCCTCGGCATGGCCAGAGAAGTGGTGCGTTGGCGCACGCCCGGGATCTGAACTGGGGCCGCCAGTAGCGGAACGCATGCACTTAACCGCTAAGCCACGGGGCCGGCCCTATATTTCTTATTTCCATTTCAAAATTTGTGGAACCCATAGTGATATTCCTTCTTTTATTCATGATATTGATAATATGTGTCTTCTCTCTTTTCACTGTGGTGGCCCAAGGATTACAATATGTGTGTTTAATTTGTCATCAAATTAAAACTTAAATAATATACACCACAACTTATAATGTAAGAACCTTTAGAGTAATAGACATATAATTCTTCTTTCTAAATTTTTGTGCTATTTTGTGATAAACTTTACTTTTATGTATTGTTTAAACCAACAATCATCAATATAGTTTTGCTTCAGTCATTTATTTTTTAAAGTAATTAAAATTAAAATCCCAATATATGTTATATTGACCTTCATTTTTATATTTCAGTGTTTTTTAATCTTTTTGTGTAGGCCATGTTTCCTTCTGTTGTCATACTCCTTCTGCCTGGAAAATTGTTGACGTACAAGCCTGCTGGCTATAAATTATATGTAATTTCCATCTCAAGTCATATAAATGACCTCTAATCTTCTATGTCTTCTTTGAAAGAGACTCATCTCCTGTAGCTGCAGAGACGAGATTACATAATACAAAACCTATAATTCACTCTGCAAGTGGCTGATTTATGATACAAATTGAATTTTCAACCTTGGAGTGTGCCTACTGTTAAAATGAGGACAGTGATTGGGAAAAATGGGATGTGAAAACTTTGATGGGAATGTATGGAAAGAGTCTGATAAAGCTGGGGACATTGATCCTCTAAATTCTGATATCTACTTGAGTAGTAGAAGTAGCTTATCATTCTCATCTGAGGGGGTTAACCCTATATTGCCTGAGGAGACAGTAGTAGCCTCCCCTGAGTCAGTTATCATGGAATACAATGCTGATTCTTATCAGGACACACATATCTCCCCTCTTCGCTGCTAGACCAACTAGACTCAGGTTCCAGTAGGCCCCTAAAGGTGAGGAACAAAGTATGACCAATGAAGGGGTGCACTGCACTCCAAAATAATTACTTGAATTTTTAATTTATACAAGCAGAAATCTGGGTAACATGTAGGAATGGATACTAAGGGTGTGGGATAATGGTGGAAGGGACATAACGTTGGATCAGGCCAAATTTATTGATACGGACCTGCTAAGCAGAGAGTCTGCATTTCACGTTGTCCTGTAAACATGGACATAATAAAATACACTATGAAAGCATAACCTATGAGAGAATTTATAATCCTGTAATACAGATCATTATACTTTTTTTAAATTTTAAAATGTTACACTTCTAAGTGATGCGAGAATTAAATTTAAGCTCACTGCGGTTTAATAGGGAAGATAACATATGAATGCATTAATAGCAATTATTGACAGAAGAGATGGGACAGTATAAAAATAACTGTAGTATTATGTGTAATAGAACAATAGAATGTTAGAGAAATGGCAGAGAAAAAGGTCAAACCTTTTGATATTGTAATAGGGTCTTTTCTTGGGGATCCCATAAGAATCCATAGACTATCACCTGGCTATGTATATGAGAATATCTTGGAAAAATTGTAGAAAATACATGGATGCCTAGGCTCCAGGCTCAGAAATTATCAGTTAGGTAGGGAATGTTGGTTATGGAATCGGAATGTAAATAAAAAGAGAAAAAAGGACAATACTGGCAGGCTGCCCAAATGGGAAAAATTGATCTGTTAGTGAAATCAGTCCTAGACTGGTCTATGGATTCAGTGCAACCTCAATTAAAATTTAGCAAGAACTTTTGCAGAAATTTACACTCTGACTCTACAATTTATATGAAAGAAGCAAAGAATTTCGAAAAAAACAATTTTGAAAATGAAGGATAAAGTTGGAATAGTCACATAATCTGATTTCAGGACTTATCATAAAGCTAATATAATCAGTGAGATATTGGTAAAAAGATAAACATCTATATCAGTGGAACAGACTAGAGTCTTTAGAAATAGATTCACACATATAGTCAATTGTTTTTTGACAAAATTGCTAAGAAAAATCCATAGGGGAAGGATAGTAATTCTAAAAATGATGTTTAATATGTAGAATAACCTTATGCCATGAAAAAAAGAAACCTTGACTCGTTTTCACCATATACAAAACTTTTCTCAAAATGAATCTTAAACATTAATATGTCCTAATACTACAACATTTGTAGAGAAAACATAGAGCATTTATGTGACCATGGTTTAGTCACAAATTTTTAGATAAATCTCAAAATACGTGAACCATAGGAGAAAAAAGTGATAATTTGTACTTCATCACAATTAAAATCTTCTGCTCTGAGGAAGACATTGTTGAGAGAATAAACCAACAATTCACAGACTTGTACAAAATATTTGCTAAATAGCTATCCAATAAAGAACATTTATCTAGAATATATAAGGAAGTCTACAACAAAATAAAAGAAAAAGAATATAAAGGGGGCCTGAACTTGAACAAACATTTCACCATAGAAGTTACACAGATGGTAACTAAGCCCATGGAAAAGTGTTAAACACCATCTGATGCTAGGGAAAGAAATGCAATTTAAAATAACAATGTGATCCCATACACCTATTAGAATGGGTAAAGTTTAAAAGTATAATAATAACTGACAATACAAAGTGCTCATGTGGATGCAGAGCAACTGGAACTCTCCTCCATTGCTGGTAGGAATGCAAATGGCGCACCCACCTCAGAAAAGAATCTGACAGTTTCTTATGAAGTAAAACATACCCTGACTATGTTACTCTGCAATCTGACTCTGTTCTTTACCCAAGAGAAATGAAAACATAGATGTACACAAGGACCCAGATTCCAATGTTTATAGTAGCTATATTCACTATTTTCCCAAAGTGAAAAGAATCCAAATGTCCATCAACTGGAGAATGGATAAACTGACTGTGTTACAACCACAGAATGAAACACTGGTCAGCAATTAA
This sequence comes from Diceros bicornis minor, assembly GCF_020826845.1. NCBI lineage: Eukaryota > Metazoa > Chordata > Mammalia > Perissodactyla > Rhinocerotidae > Diceros > Diceros bicornis. The sequence goes on from NC_080770.1 coordinate 20,764,080, forward strand.
TAGGAATAATACTGTTGATATATTCAAGTACATGGATGGATCTCAAATATATTGTGTTAAGGGGGGCAAGTCAAATTCAACAGGTTACGGATGATGTGATTCCACTTACATCACATTCTGAACAAAACAAAAATATAAAAATGGAGAACACATCTGTGGTTGCCAGAACTGCACATTCAAGCAAATGATTGACTACAAAGTAGTGTGATGGAACTTCTTAGAAAGATGAAAATGTTCTATAACTTGATGATAGTTATGCAATTGTGTGGGTTTGATAACATTCATAGAACTGGCACCTAAAAATGGTGGAATTTTATTAATTCATATTAAAACATAATAACTCTAACTCTAAAAGCTAGCTTGTTACACAAATGAGATTTTCCTCAGAATGATGATTTTTGTTGTACAGGAGACGGTGACCAGAAGACAGTATAAGAGAGGAATCTAGGGTGTTGGCAATATTCTACTTCTTAGTCTTGGTCTTATTCATAGGGTTATGTTCAGACTCTGAAAATTCATCAGGCTGCACACTTATGATGTAAGCACTTTTATATATGTATGTTTTCTTCAATAAAAATTAAAAAGGAAACAAAAATCTTATTTTGTTGTACATTTTCTAGTAAACTCAATAAGCCCCTGATGCTTAAATGCTTTTTGACTGTCTTATCTTCTTACTGACTCTCCTATTATTGAGAAAGTTAATAAATTTTTGCCATTCATCATTTTATATTATTAGTCATGTTTTTTAACATTTTGAAAATGATAGTTTAGCATTTATCTGTCAGTTTCTCAAACTCTTAATTATTTTTCTCTATTTCAAATTGATTTTTCTTCATATCTCTTTTCTATCTTGTCTTCTCTTAAATATATCTTCAACAATTACCACTAACCCTTGTATTCTAATAAATTATTTTTTATTTATGATTTTTTGTTTTCTTTCTAGTTAATTTCTGTATCCTCTTAATTATGTTTTCAAATCCTTCTAATGTCTAGCCATTTCATTTCTAATATACTAATATACTTTATGATTTTGATAAAACTTTAATTATTCTTTTAAATTGTCTTTGGTATTAAGATACTAAATTACCATATTAGTTTGCTTGCTATATGTCCTTTATGATATGATTTTAGTAACATTTGGAGCATTGTTCAGTTATTTTTATTTATTTGTAAGTTACATACTGTTAGAATACATTAATTCTTTTATCCAACCCTCCCATGTTTAAATCTGACTGGCATTCTGACTATCATAAGAAGGTATATGTGTAGGTTGGAGATAAGTCAAGGTACCTTTTCCAGTTTCATGGTCAAAGAATCACTTGCATGTTTTCATAACCTTAAAGTATTGTCTTATATCACTGCTTAGACTCTCTGAGCTAAGCCTACCTCATTAGCACTTCTACCTGGAGTTCCTTGAATCCCATAAGTAGATAGACCTTACCTTCAAAAGTGGTATTCTATACTTTAGACATTATATGTTGCTGTAACTGTACTTTCTGAGATCTCCATCTTCCAGAACCACCCTTCCTTACTTCAAAATTTCCTTCTCAGTGTTTCTGCCTTACTCATTGACATTTGTCTCTTAGCATTTTCTTCCTCAGGGCGAAGCCCTGTCCTTTCGAAGGGAGAAGGTGCTGCATCTTTCCGAGATCTTCAGTGCCCTAGAGCACCAACCATTTTGGTCTCCTACAGTTCCTTTGTGAATCCTTCATTGAGTGTGCGTGAGGGGAAGCCATTCACTCGCCACCTGGATCACGTGAGGCTTTTCCACTTTCCCAGCTTGATTGAGCTGAGATTCCCACTCTGTAAATTGTCCTCTCCTTGTAGTGGCGCATTTTTAAAATTTCTAGGTCCCAAAGCTGGTAGATCCTTTTAACACTTCCCTTTCCGTGTACAGCCTGTGCTTGGTGAGAAAGTGCTGATTCCAACAAGATTCTGCTACTTTTGGGTGCCTTGACTCTTTAAAAATTTTTACTTTGGGGTTATTAGAGGTATTCTGTGATATAAATTTGTCAAAGTAGGCATCTATTTATTTTCCTTTCTCTTTTTCCTTTGCTCATTTTTAATTTGTTTGTTGTTGTTTGTATCTTTTATATTTAGGAAGTGTTTGGGGGGTAATTCTGTGTTTATTAATGAGAATTTTCTATAATTTTCTTCTGCTTACCTTGTCAGTTTTACTCAATTTTCTTTTTTTTTAAGACTTTATTTTCTTTAGAGTAGTTTCAAGTTCACAGCAAAATTAAGAGTAAGGTACAGAGATTTACCATATAACCTCTGCCCCAACACATGCATAGCCTTCTCAATTATTAACATCCCCAACTAGAGTGGTATATATATATATTTTAAATTGATAGACCTACATTGACACCTCATAATCACTCAAAGCCCACAGTTCACCTTATGGTTCATTCTTTGTACTGTATATTCTTTGTACTATGAGTTTGGTAAAATGTATAAGGACATGAATCCATCATTATAGTATTATGCAGAATATTTTTATTGCCCTAAATATCCTCTGTGTTCTGCCTCTTATCCTCTCACCCCCGAAACCCCTGGCAACCAGTGACCATTTTATTGTCTCCACAGTTGCCTTTTCCAGACATATAGTTGGAATCACACTGTAGGTAGCCTTTTCAGATTGGCTTCTTTTATTTCATAATATGCATTTAAGTTTCCTCCTTGTCTTTTCATGTCTTGGTAGCTTATTTTTTTTTAGCACTGCATAATAATCCATTGTCTGGATATACCACAGTTTATTTGTCCGTTCATCTACTCAAGGATATCTGGGTGCTTCCAAATTTGGCAGTTATGAATAAAGCTCCTATAAACATCCATGTGCATGTTTTGTGTGGACATAAGTTTTCAGCTCCTTTGGGTAAATGCCAAAAAATGTGATTGCTGGATCATATATTAAGAGTATGTTTAGTTTTGTAATTCTTCCATCCTTTCTCTTTTATCATTACTGTCATTCGTTTCATCTACATATAAGCACACATAAGCATGTATATGCATAAGATATATACATAAGCATATATAATCAAATATTCTGTTCCTATTACTCTATTATTTAACTCCATTGTCTTCTTACTTGAATAGTTTCTGAGATGTTGGATGAAATTCTTATCTTTGTTCCTCTATAGATGAGTTATTTTTTTCCTCTAGCTTCTTTCTATTTCATCCTTAATTTTCTATAGTTTGTAAATAATATGCCTAGGGGTATGTGTGTGTGTGTGTGTGTGTGTGTGTGTATTTTGGCATTTATCTGCTTGGTGTTTTCTGATCTCTCAATCTGTATATGTGGTTTGGTGTCTTATGTTAGTTTGGAGAAATTTTCAGTTATTATTGTTTCAAACATTTCTTCTTTCCTTTTTCCGTAGTCTTTTGATATTCTGTTATGATTTTTTTCAATTTTTATTCTCTTTGCTTTTCAGTTTTTGAAGCTTCTATTGATATATCCTCAAGTTCAGAGATGCTTTCTTCTGCCATGCCTAGTCTACTAGTAAGCCCATTAAAGGAATTCTCCATTACAGTTACACTGTTTTTAACTTCTAGCAATTCTTTTTGGTTCTTTCTTAAGATTTCCATCTCTCTACTCATATTGCTCATCTGTTCTTGCATGTTGTCTACTTTATTCATCAGAATCCTTAGCATAGTAATCATGGTTGTCTTAAATTCTCAGTCTATTTAATTCCAACATCCCTGCCGTGTCTGATTCTGAAACTTTCTCTTTGTCTTCAAACTATGTGTTTTGCCTTTTAGTTTGAACTGTCATTTTTTCTGGGTAGACAGACAAGTTGCACTAGATAAAAGGAACTGCTGTAAACAGACCTTTAGTAACGGTGTGGTGAGGTGTGGGAGCTAGGGGAGTGTTCTATGGTCTTATGATTAGGCCTCAGTATTTTAGGAAGCCTATGCTTTTGGACTGTGAACTTCACAAGTGCTTCTTCGTCTTTTTCTTCCCTCTTGGGTGGACCGGACGGCTAGAGTGAGCTGGAGTTGAGTATCTCCCTCCTCCTAGGTTGGTTAGGCTCTGATAATATCCCAGCCAACTAGGCTCTGGCTTACTGGATTCTCCTGAGGGCGGGCTTTGTCAAGAACAGAATGTTCTGCATATATTCAGATGATTGCTTTTGCCTCCCCCTGCTGGAAGCATAAGGAAAGTTTCTCTGATATTTACTGTGGGAACCTGGTCCAGCTCCTGAAGGTAAATCTCACAGTATTTGGCGGGGCTCTGCTATGACTGGACCCCCCCCTCAATTTTTAACTCTCAGAGTTGTCCACACTGAAACTCCAGCAGTTTGTTACAGTTGAAGTTTGCTACCCAGGCACTGGTTCCCACGGTGGTTTCTGCTTCCAAGTCTCTGCTCAGGTAAGCCCGACTCCCTGTGTTCACCTGTCTGTCTCTCCAACTGGATGATGCTGTTTTAAGACTCCAAAAGGAGTTGTTGATTTTTCAGTCTGTTGAGCTTTCTTCTTCTTGATAAGACAGAGTGGCAACTTGCAAGCTCTTTACATGTGGAATTGGAAACTGGGCATCTCCAATTTTCATTTCAAGTTTTCTTTCTTTTGTTCCCTTTTTTACAGTAGAGGGTTTACTCAAATGTTAACTCATGTTACATCACTTCATTCAAATTTGTTTCCATCATCACATCATCATAGAGATATACACCGTGCCACCTGTAAAATGTGTCCAATCCTCACGACAACATTATACTTTATCCTCTTTCTCAGCTTTGCTTCTATTCTTTATGTTTCTAGTCCGTGGCATTATTTTTATGTTTCTCCTCAACATAGTAGGCCCTCAAAAGTATATTTGTATGGATCAATACATGAATAATTATCAAATTATTTTACTACTCCAGAGTTCAATTTGCTTATCTGTAATGTGAGAAATTGTTGACTAGATCTATTGTTTCCAACCCAACTGCTCATCAGAAGCATCTGGAGAGTTGAAGAAAAGCAAAAATTCTGATAGGCTTCTTTGGTCTATCGATGTTAAATTTCTGTATTTGTGTCCTAGGCATGTGTGTATGTACGTGTGTATAGATATAGATATGTAGATATTACCATGTCTTACAAATATGCTCTATATCAGTATTCAGGAATCATAATCTTTCATGTTGCTTAAAGTCTTACAGAGCCTTAAATGTTTTCTGTCTCCTACTCCACATGCTTATGGAATCTTGCATTTTTCTTATCACTCAAATAATAACGATTTCAATAAATTCAAAATTTATATCTTTTTCACTTTAATCACAGCATTTTATAATTTGAACAGTGTAGAAGTATAATTAATTTGAATGACTATAAATCCATGTGCTGTATCCTGCAAGAAATATAATGTAATTTTACCTATTATACTTTACCATGTATACTGACTTGTTGCAATGTATGTTAAGTTACATTGCCAGGATGAAGACCTGAGCCTCAGAGAAATGAAGTGCTAACCTAGTATTAGAAATATGATATAAGATTATGTAGCATGTCTTAGGAGTTCTTATCTAGTGTTAAAACATATATATAAAACCACTTTTTTGAGGTATAATTAACATGTAAGATAGATACCTCATATAAGTGGACTTCTGCAGTATTTGTCTGTCTCTGATTGGTTTATTTCATTTAGCATAATGTTCTACATGTTCTTCAATATTCTTCCATATTGTAGCATATGGTAAAGTTTCCTTCCTTTTTAAAACTGAATAATACTCCATTTACATATATATCAAGATATGTACATATATATACATGTGTATACATGTACATATCTTGCTATTTTTTTTTTTTGTGAGGAAGATCAGCCCTATGCTAACATTTACCAATCCTCCTCTTTTTTTGCTGAGGAAGACTGGCCCAGGGCTAACATCCGTGCCCATCTTCCTCCACTTTATATGGGACACCACCACAGCATGGCTTGCCAAATGGTGCGTCAGTGCACGCCCAGGGTCCGAACCGGTGAACCCCAGGCCGTCCCAGCGGAGCAAGCACACTTAACCGCTTGCACAAGGGGCCGGCCCCTTGTTTTTTTTTTTTTTTTTTTTTTGATAATAGCCATTCTAACATGTGAGAGGTGATATTCAATTCTGGTTTCTGTTTGTATTTGTTGAAGTGCCTATACCACCCAAAGTAATCTAAAGACTCAATGCAATCATTATCAACAAACCAATGATTTTTTTTTTACAGAAATAGAAAATCCACATGATTCCCCCAAAGACCTCAAATATCCAAAGAAATCTTGAGCAAGAACAAAGCTGGAGTCATCACACTACCTGATTTCAAAATCTATTACAAAGCTATAGTAATTAAACAGCATGGTTATTGGCATAAAAACAGACATATAGACCAATGGAACAGAACACAGAGCCCAGAAATAAACCCACATATAGACGGTCCGTTGGTTTTCAACAAGGGTATCAATAATACGCAACGGGGAAAGGAAAGTCACTTTGACAAATTGTGTTGTGAAAACTGGATAACCACATGCAAAAGAATTAAATTCAACGCTTATCTTGCACCGTGCACAAAAGCTAACTTAAAGACTTAAATATAACACCTGAAACTGTAAAACTCCTGCAGGAAAAGCTAGGGGGAAAGCTTCTTGACATTGGGCTTGGCAGTGATCATGGATACGACACCATAAGCACAGGCAACAAAAGCGAATGAGCTAAGTGGGAACACATCAAACTAAAAATCTTGTGCACAGCAAGGGAAACAATCAACCAAGTGAAAAAGCAACATGAGGAATGGAAGAAAATATTTGCAACCCACCTGTATAGACATTTCTCCAAAGAAGACATACAAATGGCCTACAGGCCAATATGAAAAAATATTTAACATCATTAATCATTAGGGACATACAAATCTAAAGCATAATTAAAAAGCAGAGGACAAATGACTCTGTTTAATCAGCAAATATCAACATGTAGCACATTATTCAGGAACCATTTCTTTTTTATTATTAAGTATATCATCATGTTGTTGTTTTGAACAGGAAGATAATTGGGACATATTCCCCTTGGAGCATCTCCTGTGGATTTTATCAAAAGTTGAGTGAGTGGATATAAACAATTTAAATTAATTGTATTCATAGTGTGTCTAAACCTGCTTTTGCTATTCCACAGGTAAGAGAAAATTTCAGATTATTTGCAGAATATTTTAGGCGATAGAACTTAAAATATCAAGGTCAAATATGTTATAAAATCCCCAGTACTAAACCCTTTAGTTGATGCTTATTGCATAGGTGAATAAATACAACAAAGAAAATAGAAACAATTGAATTTACATTTGTAGAGTTAAGAGAGTGCTCCAAATTGAACGTCTGCTTTCATTTTCCTGATGGAAGAAGACAGATCAGAGTAAAGCAAGAACAATAAGAAAAATTTATCAGTGGAGGTCAAGAAACATTTGACCTATTCAACTATCTAGAATCTTACATTTTGCTATAATGAAGAAACAATCAATTATCTTTTTATTTTGCTTGTTTTGTGATGCAGAAACCACTTCAGATTACTGCTATTTCATAATGATTCTCTAGGGCTCAATGTCTAAAAAATATCTAAATATATATCAAGAATAATGTTTCATTTCACTGGGGGTGACAAGTAGGGAAGTCAGTGGTATTATAGGAGGCAGTGTAAAATGGTGAAAGTGCATGCTCTAGGAAGAAGACCTGGGATTGAGTCTTGCCTCTGGTGCTTATTAGCTGTGAGAGTTGCTATAAAGATGAAATAAAGTAATGTGCACAAAAGTCTAGTCCTACTGCATGTACTCAACACACGGCTGTTGTTCTCTCCTTCTTTACAAACTTAGCGTTTCAATGTTGAGCCAAAGATATTGAGAATTTTCCGCCTTCTATTAAAATGTCATTTTTAAAAGTGGCTTTACCTTAATTTTAAAAATTGATGTTATATTATTAAATTCTTCTAGAAGTATAGTCATTTTCTTTTTATAAGTCTGAGTCCATTCAATATATTCTAATATTGACATAGTTATAGCCAGTATAAGTTTTATTTTGGCATCTAGGTCAAGTGCCTGTCTCAACAGAAATTTAGTGGAAGTGCTTAGCATTGTGGTCTTTCACTATCTTATTTACCCAGGTAAACTTAAGTTCACTGTGATGTAGCAAATAAAATTGTGGTGATCTGTGTATATTTTTGGTATTAACAGATCATGCAATTCACAAAACTTCTTTATTCTTTATGCTCTAGATAATCCAGAGACATAAAGAGCGATTAGAGGAAAAAATCATAATCAAAACATGATTCATTGGATTTAATCTGATAAAATAATGTTTTCATGTGTATTAATAATCACATAACAACTATATTACATGTAGCTAGAAAATGAAGTATCTGGCTCAAGACTTTGGTCACATATATTTTTCAATAATTAGTTATATTAATTTTTGGCCCAATATTTGCTAATTTTTAAAAATAAGTACATCTGATGACAAAAGTTCAATTACATGGTCATCTTAAATTTGTAACTAAAAATTGACATATTTAAAGGAAATTGATGTATATTTATTGCTTTGCACATTTAAGTAGTCTACCTGGCTGTATATTATTTTTTCTACTTGGTCACTCAAACATTCTACTATTTAAAGAGGAGTAAACTTTGGAGAGAAAGTCTAACATTGCACATGGATTTTAATCATGAACTTGGCTGATGAATATATACTTCAGATTCTAAATTCTATGTTATTTGTCTTGAAGGCATATCATTGAATTAATGTCAAGAATTGTATTGGAGCTGATCTTTTTCTTGTGACTCCTGGTCACATTTAAAAAAAATAGATTTCCTCATGTTCATCACAGTTTGTATTTTATTTCTTTTGTTTCTGGTTTTATTTCATATATATAAACACTTTCACCCCTGTATACACAAGTGTCTCAACCTCTGTTCAGTTAATATTCATGCCACCCTTCCCATGGCTCTTTAAAATAAAAAAGATACATATTTGGAGGTTTTACAGTCAAGTTATTAACACATTTTTAATTAAGTGGTATATTAAAAAACCTCTTATAGTATTAGAGCCACTCAAAACTATTTGGTTAATTAGAGTATGTGGTTTGTGGGTTCTAATTAGTTTTGTTATAACTTTTACTTCCAATATACAGGATTCAACCTAAAATCTGCCTTGTCTGATGTGTCATATGAGTCTTTCCTGTTTTCTCTGCCTTTTTCTCTCCAATAAATTCTATGAAAATGTCTTCTGATCTTGGGAATTTTTCTAGGGAATCCTGACTTTGTCTTTCCCAGAAGATTGCTGGTCTGTGCTTTCCTCTCTTCTCATCACTATTTCTATTCCAAATGGACCTTTCTCTTACTGGTGGGATCTATCACAATGTATTGAAGCTGGAGCCTGACTTACATTATCAATTTAAATAATGTACAGAATATTATTTGCAGCAGATTATGTGCCCTCAGGACTGACTCAGATTTCCTGTGGGTGGGTGTATAAAAAGCTAAATAAATAATAATCATATATAACTTGAATAAGATCTATCCCTCACCTTGTGCTATATTATGGGCTAATAATTGAAAGTTTGGATTCAAGTGTAGGTTCGATTCCTAATTTGTTTAGCAATGGGATTATCCAGGAAAGATTCATGCTATTCCTTCTTCCAATTCTTTCTACTTTTTTGCTGTTAAATATTAAGTTTTTTCTCTCGGTGTAAACATTGTTTATTTTTGGTGTTGTATTTTAGTTACTGCTTTTCATGAATGACTTTAATTGTGACTCAAATAATAATTAACTAGATGATATTTCACTGGATCCACAATAAACAATACCTAAACAAGTATAATACCTTGAAAAAATCATATTATATATTTTTTCAGAATAATTTTTCCCTTTCCCACCAGTTTTTGAGGAAGTTGAAAAGCATATAGATTTTAGATATCCAAAAGTAATAAATAGGACCAAGTGTTTATCAGAAAAAAGACAATGTAATTATTAGTATTGGAGAAATAAATTTGAATGAAATATAAATTGTCATATAATTTCTTAGTTCAAACATGGTCCATCAACCTGAAGAAAATCTTGATTTCTTCTTTCAGATACACCCAAGAAGATCTAATAGATTTAGAAAATTTTTAGACATTAACTCATAAAATGTTACAATCCAGGACACTGCTGTTCTGTAGAACTTACCTAATTGAGCACATTCTATATTTAACATAATTGTAAAGATTCAATTTTATTAACACATTTTGTCTTCCAATGTTTACTCCAATAATGTAAAATGAAAAGTAATGTTCTCATTCTACAGGTGAGTAGACAATAGCAAATCATTTTACACAATTACCGAAAGGTCTAGAAGGCTGATATTCTTTCCAATGCTCTGTACACTGATTTCTATCTGACCTGTTTGGATGTCAGAGGAAATTATTTTTTAGCCAATAACTTGTTACTTTAATGTGATTTAATCTGAAAACAGCTAATAGAATACAGTGGTAAATTATTCAGTTGACGTGATGGTTTTAAAAATTACATGAATTCAGCCAGTGAGTGAATACCCACATTTTCCATTTGATCCTGCAGTGAGCAGCAGGAACACTTGACTCACTGTCTTGTCACTGTTTCCTGATCTGCAACCGCGAAATTATACAAAAAACGAATACGAGGACATAGCTCACCTTCTCTTGAGTCACAATATTACTCATTCTCTTTGTAGTAAATGAATTGTAATTTTTTGAATATTTTCAAATTTGTCCCATGAGGTGTCAACATGAAGAATGTCACTGAAATTACTACATTTGTACTGAAAGGATTCACAGACAATCTTGAACTGCAGATCATCTTATTTTTCCTGTTTCTAGCAATCTACCTGTTTACTCTGATGGGAATTTGGGACTGGTTGTATTTGTTGCTTGGGATTCCCAGCTCCACAACCCCATGTACTATTTTCTGAGTGTGTTATCATCCGTGGATGCCTGCTATTCTTCAGTAATTACCCCCAATATGTTAGTAGACTTTATGTCAAAGAGTAAAGTCATTTCATTCCTTGGATGTGCAACACAAATCTTTCTTGCTACTACTTTTGGAACCACGGAATGCTTTCTCTTGGCCGCAATGGCATATGATCGCTATGTTGCAATCTACAACCCTCTGCTGTATCCAGTTAGTATGTCACCCACAGTCTATGTGTCACTCATCATTGCTTCCTATGTTTGTGGCATCTTGCATGCTTTTATACACACAGTGGCCACATTCAGTCTATCATTCTGTGCATCCAATGAAATTAGACATATCTTTTGCGACATCTCTCCTCTCCTCACTATTTCTTGTTCTGACACTCATGCAAACTAGCTTCTACTCTTCTACTTGGTGGACTCTATTGAGATAGTCACTATCCTGATTGTCCTGATCTCCTATGGTTTCATTCTCATGGCAATTCTGAAGATTTCTTCCTTTGAAGGGAGACAAAAATTCTTTTCCACATGTGGCTCTCACCTGACTGGAGTGTCAATTTATCATGGAACAATCCTCTTCATGTATGTGAGACCCCATTCCAGCTATGCTTTGGACCATGACATGATAGTGTCGATATTTTACACCATTGTGATTCCCATGCTGAACCCCCTCATCTACAGTTTAAGGAACAAAGATGTAAAAGAGGCAATGAAAAGAGTGTTCAGGAAAAATTGGTTTATCAATAAAATATACCTTCACACTAAAGATTAAATTGAAACCATTGAAGAATAATGTTCACTGTCTCAATATCAAAATGATAAAAATATTTTGTTTTAGTTTATTAGTCTTTCTATTCTTCTTAGACATTTTTATACAAAGATCACTGTCATACCTCCACCTGTGCCATTTCCACACATGCAGAAAAACTGTCATCTATCTGCTTTTTACTTAATTCACTTTCAGATACACATATATATACATTTACATACATATGTACATATATGCTGATACTGATTGTGTTATTCGGTTAGGGCTGCCATAACAAACCACTAAAGGCTAGAGGCTTAAACAAAAGAAATGTATTTCTCACTGTTCTAGACTTGAGGAGTCTGAGATCAAGGTGAAGTCATGGTTGGTTTCTACTGAGGCCTTTATCCTTGGGTTATAGATGGCAGTCTTACCCCTGTGTCTTCACATTGTCACTCCTCCACGTGTTTCTTTGTCCTATCTCCTCTTCTTATAAGGACACCAGTCATATGGTATTAGGGTCCACCCTAAGGACCTTTAAATAACTATCTCCACATAGTCCTTATTGACAAATACAGTCACATTCCGAAGTACAGGGGGTTAGTTTACAACATATGAATATTGAGATATATTATTTTATATTTACACATACACACAGAGAGTCACACATACATGTAATCTTTACTATAAAATGTATAGTATTAACTTTCATCTCATGTGACTCACATTGGATAGGTTTCAATAGTTGCAATTATTAGCAACTTTATGATTATATCTGACTAGTTTAAGCAAATACAACCTAATCGATAACAAAACCACAGTTCACATAGTCCCCTAGCACTTTCCACGGAATCATTAGTTTGGACTCCAGTTCAAAGCACTCTGCTCCACCCTTAGATCTAATATGCATTGGCACCAATCTAATACCAATCTAGGGTTCGGGACCACAGGGAATGTGTTCAGATTCCTGGTGTCATTACCATGCTGGTTGAGGATGCATTTCTCCTTTTATTATTTCATTATTCCATCCAGAGCATGGACACTGAACCCATTCTTCATTTCCTCACAGAATACAGAGACTAGGCATTAACATTTATCAACATTACACTTAAACTCAAGAATGACAAAAGATAAGCACAATTCGGAGAATAAAGTACAGCTGCCTGGCAGATTAAGCTCTTCTCACAACTAAGCCCAAGCTATCTTTATGGGTTTCCCTACAGAGCTGGTTCTGATTCAGCTTGGGCTCTGTTTTTCTTTGACCGCTACCTCTCTGTGATGCCCTTGAAGATTCCACCTCTCCTCAGTGTCCAGGCCCAAGAACCAGGGTACAGAAGAGAGCCTTTCCCGTGCTCATGTTTAGTTCTGCTTCGAACAGTCCACATTTTCACTGCAAGAACATGTCTCCCTCAAAGTTAATTATATGTGGTTGTGTTTTTCCTTTCTACCCTCCTTCCTTCCTTTCATTATCATTAATATTTTTTTGAATGTGAAATTCCTTTAGTTGTAATAAGACAATCTCCTTAAAAGAGAGAGTATAGCCTAAAGACGTTTCTCATTTTACTGACTTATTCTTAGGGAATCCCACTTAGGGATTATTATGTTTAAATAACACCTCAGCAATTCAAATATGGAGCATCTCTTACACAAAATATTACCCTCACAATTTTTTTGCATTTCTTTTCTTCTGTTTGAAAGGCTGTCCACACTTCTAATCACATCATTTCATCCATTTAATGCCTCTTCTCAGTGAGGATCTCATTAACTACATTATGATAATTGCAATTTACCTACTTTGCTTTTCCTCGTATTCCTTATATGTATCAATTGCACATATCATTATTTCACATAGTATTCACTTAAATTTATATATGATTTATTCTCTAATCTATTTTCCAGAGTCTAGTAAAATGTATGACATATATTATTGCTCAGTAAATATTCTCTAAATTAATGAATATTTTAGGTAAGAAACTGTTAAAAATATTTTACTTAAGTCAATCACGGGACACAAGTGTAACAGAGATAGTATTTTTTATTTAGATGTTAGTTATTGGTTAGATTTTCTAGTTTAATTTTTTCCCTTTTAAACTTTTCCTCTTCTTTCTGTTGATCCATGTACTATTCTTTCCTAGCTTTCTGAATTGGATATGGATTTTCCAAAGAACATTATGTCAGTGGCATCCCACATATTTTATATCATACATTCAATATCAATCTTTCTGATTTTTTTCTTGTTTTCTTTGACCTAGGACTGGTTGAATAACTTATTTTTAAATGCCTAAATGGAATAGTTTGAGAGGTTTAAAAATGTGTTATTCGTTTCTAAACAGAATGAAATTTTTAAATTGTCTTTATTCAGATCTTAGTTTTCACTAATATGGAAGATTTCATAAAGCTACACATTTACTTGAAAAGAGAGAGGATATTCTCTTATTTGTAGTCACAGCTTAATACATACTTATTTATAAAAATGATCTTACGGAATGTGTAGTTTAATTCTTTTAACCTAATGAATGTTTTCTTGACTGAAAATGTTTATTGGATCTTTAATAGGTGTCCCTAACGACAGAATGCTTCCATCGATTTCTGTCTGTGTGTCTCTTCTATGAGAAGTTTCCTGCTTTTAAATATTTGTTAATACATTACTATTTGTGTAGATAACACTCTCTGTTAAGTCTTTATTGTGAATTAAAATCTGTCATTATAAAGTATCCTTGTTTTATTTTGATACTTGTCCTGCATTCTATCTCTCTTAATATTAAAATTACAACTAATGCTCAGTTTTCATGGGTATTTCCTAAATGTATATGTGCTCATACTTTTATTTTTACCTTTCTAGAATACTTTATAATATATTTGGCTTTCATGACACTATACTAAAAGTCTTTTCTTTTTAAGGTGTATTAGATGCATTTACAATTATTGTTCATCATATATTTAGTCTTGGCTTTGTCATGATGTTCATGTTACAAATATGTGTCACACACACACAGACGTATACAGGCATATACACACACAGTCACACACACACACAAACATATGTGAAGTCTTTCCCTTTGTGGTCTGTCTTCATTACTCTCTGTGTCGTGAATTATTTATTTTAGCAAGTTTTTTTTTTTTGGAATATATTTAGTTTTATAAATTCCCTTTATATTATCTCTGTTGTCCCTTCTTTTTCAGATATAACTTCTTGATGTCCTACTATGAGAAATATTGACATTAACAATGAACAGTTGAAGTTCATTTGACTCCCTTTAATCCTGTATTCATATGTTGTCTTTTGTTGAGTTTCCTCATTCCTATTTTATCCTGGCATGAAAGATTGCTTTTGAAAAACCTGATGTTAATTTGTTTTGCTAGCCCTTAAAAGTATCAAGTTTTACTGGTCTAGATTTTGTGTAGGAAACCTTTACTTTAATATATATAATTTAGTATTCATCATTTCTTGCTGACTTACTCAGAACACATGATGTCCTTTCAATAGGAAGTTTCAACACTTCTCTCATTTCAGGAAAAAGAAATCTTAACTATAGCTTGTGTTGTTTGTTTCTTTGACTTTATTCTCTAGTTTGAAGGATCAAATTATGTGCATGTTCTATCTTCTTTGCATATCTAGCCTCCTTATCTTCTATTTCTCTTACTATATTTTTGTAGAATCGATTCACTTTTATTTCTTGAGTTTCACATGATCTTTTTTCACTTAATGCAAATAATATTGAGATATATCTAAGGGTTATAATAAAATTTTAATATGTTTAAAGAAATATGCATTTTCATCACTCCAAAATGAAACCTTGCAGCAGCTAGCAGTCATTCTGCATTCTCCCACCCACAAACCTAGGAACCACTGCTCTACCTACTGTCTCTATAGATTTGCCTATTCTGGACATTGCATATAAATCTTAATCATACAATATGTGGTCATTTGTGGCTGATTTCTTTCCTTAGAATCTAATTGTTAGCGTTCATCCACAGTGTAGCCTCTATCAGTACATTTCTTTCTTCTTGCCAAACAATATCCATTGCATGGATACACCACACTTTTTATTCATTCATCAGTTGATAGACATTTGAGTTGTTTCCACTCTTTGCCTATCATTCATAATTCTTATGAATATTTCCATACAAGTGTTTAAGTGAACTTATGCTTTCAATTATCTTGGGCAGATACCAATGAGTAGGGATCAGACCTAGATTTATTGGTGAATTCCGTGAAACATTTAAAGAAGAATCAATACCAATACCTCACAAACTCCTCCAGAAAATAGAAGAGGTGAAAACACTTATCAACTTATTTTATGGCATCTGTGTTACCTAGATGCCCAAACCAAAGACCTCACAAGGAAAACAAAAAAAACAACAAAAAAATGGCAAATGGAATAGTAATTCTTTTGGATATACACATAAAAATCCTCAAGAATATACTGGCAAATCAAATTGAGCAGTGTAAGAAAAAGAGAATTCAGGGGTCTACTCAGTCTTATCTTCCTTCTAGACTAGTTTTCCTTTCTACAGTGATTTTTTTTCCCCAAATCTTTGAGGAACACAATCAACTCTTCATGAACTCTCGTTTTTTAAACATACATTTTCTGATTTTGTCTATATTTTATAACTGCTGTCATTAATATATTTTAGATTTTTCTTAATTTGTATGTATGTATGAATACATGTATGTGTGTGTCTATTTTTGCTTTGTGGTATATTTCTCTTGTATATTTTCATTATCTATAAATGAAATAATTAGAACATGGTTTTTTTGGTTTACATAATATTTTTGAATGTGCAAGACTTGTTTGTAACCTTTTCTTTCCCTCATGTTTCAATGAAATAAATTTATAATACACTTGGGAAAAATTGTGTGTTTGTGTGTGTAATGTTAGGGTTGTGCCAGAGATTCTTTCATAGCTTTACATCTAGAGGACTTCCATCTCTGTTGTTAACATAATTGATTGTTCTTGTTTTTGGTATATTTTAATGGAGATACAATCCTCTCCCATTTTTTGTGGTATTTTATGATCAATTTTACTTATATATATTGTTTAAACCTACACTCATCAATATAGTTTTGTTTCAGTCACTTATTTATTGAAGTAACGAAAATTCAAATTTAAAGCCCAATACATGTTAAATTGACCTTCATTTTTTTTTTTTTTTTGGCGAGGAAGATCAGCCCTGAGCTAACATCTGTGCTAATCCTCCTCTTTTTGCTGAGGAAGACGGGCTCTGAGCTAACATCTATTGCCAATCCTCCTTCTTTTTTTCTCCCCCAAAGCCCCACTAGATAGTTGTATGTCATAGTTGCACATCCTTCTAGTTGCTGTATGTGGGACACGGCCTCAGAATTGCCGGAGAAGCGGTGCGTCGGTGCTTGCCCGGGATCCGAACCCGGGCCGCCAGCAGCGGAGCGCGTGCACTTAACCGCTAAGCCACGGGGCCGGCCCTTGACCTTCATTTTTACATTTTGTTCTTTTTAATCTTTTTGTATGGGTCATATTTCCTTCTGTTGTCATGCTCCTTCTCTCTGGAAAATTGTTGAAGCACCAGCCTGCTGGCTATAATTTATAAATAATTTCCATCTCAAGTGCCATAAAAATTACCTTAATTCTTCTACGTCTTCCCTGAAAAAAACTCTTATTTCCTGTATCTGCAAAGCTGAGATTGTCTAACACAAAATCCAGAATCTCTTCTGGCAAGTGGCTGATTTATAACACAAATTAAATTCTCAACCTTGCAGGGTGTCTCCTGTTAAATGGAGGACAATGATTGGGAAAAATGGGGTCCTGAAAATTTTAAGGGGAATGTGTGTTAAGACTCATAAAGCTGGAGACATTGATCCCTAAATTTTTCTATCTACTTCCCTAGTAGCAGTAGCCTTATCATTCTCATGTGAGGGGATTAACCCTGCATTGCCTGAGCAAACAGTAGAGGCCTCCCTGAGGCAGTTGTCATGCAATACAATGCTAATTCTCATCAGGACCCACTCTTATCATTTCTCTTTGCTCCTAGACCTATAACTAGAGTCAAGTTCCAGCAGGCCCCTAAAGGATAGGAAAAAGTATCATCCAATGAGGATACGCAATGCACACCAAAAGAGCTACATGAATTTTTAATTTATACAAGCAGGAATCAGGGGAACATGTATGGGAATGGATACTAAGAGTGTGGGATAATGGAGGAAGGGATGTAAAGTTGGATCAGGCCAAATTTGTTGGTATGGACCTACTAAGCAGATATTTTGCATTTCATGTTGCAGACCAGGGAGTTAGAAAGGACTCTGGTTACTTGACTGAAACAAGGAGCAAAAGGTGGCCAACACCAAGCAAATTGGTAATGTCTAACTTGCCTTGACTTAACGTAGGGAAAGGAATTTAATGTCTTAGGTAGATTGGAATTTTAGAGATTTGTCATTTAAGATCTACTTACCCACACTGGGAGTGTGCAAAAGACATAGCTTTCACCAGCACTCAGAAAGAAATTTGTGCAAGGAGCTCCAGCATCCTTGAAGAACTCTGTGATCACTCCTTTATAGTCCAGACCATACAGTGGGAACTGCAGTCAGTGAATTAGGAATCCTAATTTCAATGGTAGTAATTGGGTTGGAATTCCTGGGTTGGAAGGGGCTAATTAAAGACACTCAACCTCGGAAACAAGGAGACATGGTTACCCTTTAGTACAGCTGACTCAAACACTCAATCAGAATCATCTAACTTATGAACAAGCATGACCCTAACTAGTTGGTCATGCTGTTCCTAGAAGTGAAATAGATAGGAAGTTGACTAAATTCTGACTAGATCTGCATAAGCAGAAAAGTTCTAAGTTAAGTGACTGAACATCTAACTTGAATCACAAAAACGGAGAGTCATAGTCCCTCAATCAATTCCTGGACTGATCCAGTTTACAGTCCTAGAACCCCATAATGAAGGGGAGGCTGGGTAATCCTGAGGAGGGACCCTGGTATACTATCAAATATTTAAACCGTTAATCTTTCTCCAAGCCTTTCCCAAAGTGACCTTTGGTCCCTTACCAGGGGAACTGTGCATTGGTGAAAAGGGAGTAATCAGATTGTTGGTGACTACCGGACACTAACTCTGAACTGACACTAATTCCAGAAGACCCAAAATGTCACTGTGGCCCAGCAATCAGAGTAGGGGCTTATGGAGGCCAGATGATCAATGGAGTTTTATCTCTGGTCCATCTTACAGAGAGCCCAGTGAGTCCTTGAACTATCCTGTGGTTATTTTCCTAGTTCCAGAATGTACAATTAGAATAGATCAACTCAGCACCTGGCAGAAGCCCACCACTGGTTCCCTGACCTGTGGAGTGAGGGCTATTATAGTGGGAAAAGCCAAGTGGGAGCAATGAGAACTGCCTTTACCAAGGAAAATAGTAAACCCAAATCAATACTGCATTCTTGGAGGGAAATAAGAGATTAGTGCCACCATAAAGACTTTGGAGGATGCAGGGGTGGTGATTCCCACCACATCTCCATTCAGCCCTCCTATTTGGCCTGTGCAGAATACTGATGGACCTTTGAGAATGACAGAGAATTACTTAACTAAGTGGTTACTCCAATTGTTGCTGCTGGACAAGGTGTGGTTTCATTGCTTGGGGAAATTAACATATCCCCTGGTACCTGGTATGTAGCTACTGATCTAGCAAATCCTTTCTTCTTCATCCATTTCCATAGGGCCCACCAAAAGAAGTTTACTCTCAGGTAGCAAGGCCAGCAATACAACTTCATTGTCTTAATTCAGGGGTGTATCTATTCTCCAACCTATGTCATAATTTGCTTCACAGGCATTTGATCACCTTTCCCTTCCACAAAATATCACCCTGATCCCTTATATTGATGACATTGTGCTATTGGATTAGTGAACAAGAAGTAGCAACAACTTTATATTTATTAGCAGGACATTTGTGTGCCATAGGTTGTTGTAAGCCCCACCTCTCCTCTCTGTCTGATCCCCAGTGGTTGAGCTATGCAGGTTCACACGGTGATTCTCATGAGGTCAGACCTGACTGCGCTTTCTGGAAAGTGTCCCACAATGCTGAAGAAGCTGGATGTCCACCTCAGGTTCTCTTTTTCTTACTGGAGAAATTGTAGGCCTAGGGGGGTCCTCTCAGTGCAGTGCTGCGTTAGTTTGTGGGAGGGATGGTGCAGTCAAAGTTAAACTGCTCATCTTACCCTTCTAAAGCAATTTTTCTTGGTCTCTGTTGTTCAAGGATGGATGTTTCAGTCTCACCCTTGGGTTCTGAGATTTACACAATGGTGTCTTGTCTATGGATAGTTGCTAGTTGGTCTTCTTGTGAGGAGGACAGAAGTTGGGAATAACCTGTGTCGCCGTGTTGATAAAATCTATTGGGAATTTTGAAAGACAATTTCATTTAAAATGTCCAAAACAGAATTCTTATTATCCTCTGCTATTCTTGTTCTCCCACAGTCTTTCGTACCTTAGTAAATGGTGACTCTGGTATTATTGCTCAAGTCTAGTACATATATATTTATATATACATATATATATATTGATTTAAAATTGAGATATAATTGATGTAGCATTATATTAGTTTAGTTTCATGTGTAAAATGTAATGATTTGATATTTGTATATTTTGCAAAATGATCAACACACTAAGTCCAGTTACCATCCATTACCATACATAGTCACAAAAATTTTTTTCTTGTGATAGGAACTTTCAAGAAGCACTCTCCTAGCTACTTTCAAATATGCAACACAGTATTACTAACTGTAGTCACCATTCTGTAAATTATATCCCCACGACTTATTTATAACTGGAAATTTTTACCTTTTGACCCTCTTCACCCATCCCCCACTACCCACCTCAGGCAACCACCAATCTGTTCTGTATATCCATGAACTTTATTGTTGTTTTGTTTTGTTTTGTTTTAGATTCCACATATAAGTGAGATAACATAATATTTATCTTTCTCTGTCTGATGTTTCACTCTGATTGTTCAAGTCTAAAACCTTGCTTGTATCTTTGATTCCTCTCTTTCTGTCTTCTCCTTCAAAACATCAGCAAATCTTGTCAGTTATATCTTCAAAATTTATCCAGGATCTGATCACTTCCTAAAATCTTCACTGCTACCATCCTGGCCCAAGTCACGATCATCTCTTGACTGGATTATTTGATGGTCTCCTAACTGGTTTTCTTGCATTTCTCCCTTCTTTCTTCTCAAGACAGCAGACAGAGATCTTGACAAGAGATGGCCTTTCTTTATTAGCCTGTATGAAATTATTTCCAGACGCATTCACTGTCATCTTTAATCTATTTTATTTTACTTCATAGGACTTATTGCTGTCCGACCTGCATATCAAGTTTTATTTGCTCATTATTTTGCTCCACCTCCATTAGTCCTGGTGGGGATATGAAGGTTGTAACCTCCATGAGTCTAAGGAGTTTGTTTTTTATCTACCAAATCTCCAGTTCCTAGAAGAGTGCTTGGAACATGAAAGATCCAATACTATTTGCTGAATGAATGTGTGAATGAATGGATGGATGAATGACATCTCTTTCTTAGGAAGTTCTCACTAGATTACATTATTATTACCACTATCATTATTGTTGGAGAAGGCTGAGGCATTGGGATACTAAGTGACTTACACATGAATCCATGAGTGTAAGAAGGATGGTACGATGGAGATAGTCTAGCTCAACTCTGTCATTTATATAGAAGTAGAAGCAGGGGAGGGTGAGGAGTGGAGAGGTGAAACAACATGGCTTAAGTCAGATGATTAATCAATTACTGAACCAGAGCTGGTGCCCAGTGTCCTGGCTCCCTGTCCAGTTCTCGTTTTCTCCTCTTTTCATTCCTTCCAGTCCAGTTTCGAAAAAGTTCCCTCTATGTCTTTACTTCAACTTTCTTCCCTTAACATATCATTATTGGATGCAAAAACTTTATGGAAATCTCACTAAACTAATTGAAACAGGCTTTTAACTTTTCCAAAGTCATAGTTTCATTGCAAAGTTTCACCAGAGAAAAAAGAAATTCCATGGGGAAGTTGTTCCCTTGATTATAGCATGTGGCTTAATTTATTTTAAATAGTTCAAAGATTTAAGCATTTAATCATGACTCTTGGACTTTCAGTGGGCAAGTAGTTTTTCTACATCAAAATCAAGATCTTAAAATCTCTAACGTTGCTGCTTCCTGTTGCATTTTTTATTTCTTAGATATTATATATTCAAATATAAACCGAGATCCAGATCCCCTGAGTCTTCCTTTTTTTTGAGATTCATCTTATCCATTATCTACTTTGTTTTCTAAGAGCTCCCAGAAACACTGGTGGTTTGTTCTTAGGGACAAGAACTGATCTATGAATTGCAGTAGCAACCACCAACCCATCAGAAAAGAGACTAAAGTTGTTAAAAGAGCACTGATTTCTGGGTTAGTAACTTGAATATAAATAGTATGTAGCTTTGAGAATCCCATTAACCTCTTTCAGCCTTGTTCACCTCATCTATAAATGGAGGAGGTCAGAGTAAAAGATCTGTAAGTTTTTTCAGCTCCACTCTCAGAGTAGCTTAGCTGAGCATGACCTTGACTTTGCTCATTGAGAGTTTTCAGTGAAAAATCCACTGAGTGGGTAACATTAGCCAAAGCACCTTGCTTGTTCAGGGACTAGGATTCCCAGAAAGGAATCCAATGCTCCATCCCTCCCAGTTTTCCCAAACCAGATCATCTCCTTGAGTAATGATCTATTCCAGCACAGTGGTTAACTTCATGCTGAATTGGAGGCACTTGAGTACATCTGAGATCCATCTGATCCAATTCCTTGTTCTAAGGCAGAACAAAACCACACCAGATTTTCTGACCTAAAGGTAGGTGATATGGCTGGAAATAGGTGCAAAGTCTCTAAGCAGACATAGGACATTGGGCAAGTCAGTTCCTGTCTTTGAGCCACAAGTGTTCGTTTGTAAAATGAGCTGGCTGGGAAGAAGATATTTTGGGGGGGTAATGAATTCAACTTCTTTATTTATTTTTATTGTGGTAAAATATAGATAACATAAAATTTGATGAATTTTAAAGTCCCTTACAATTGGGGTTTCTGTGAGATACTACTTGGAGATTGTGAAGTGAGAGCATGTGATGGGGAAGAATGTTCCATTTCTTCATCTGAGATCAGTCATATCAGCACATCAAGCACGCTCTTACATTTTTCTCTGGTGACTGTCTGCATTCTATCAATATGCTCTGGTCCAGAGTCCAGCAAGTTGCCTGATGTAGAGTCTAAACACTCAAATGCTGATTTATTCACTTACATGCTGGTCACATTTTCTTTCCAGGACTGTAGGTGAGGAAGTGTTGTGGGGAGAGAGGAGGTATTTCTTACTAGTTCAGTAGGAGAGATGGTGGGGATGGGTGAGGGTTAGGATAGCAGAGAAAGGAATAAATACAGAAAAGGCATAGATGACAGAAAAGGAAAAAGTAGTTTTCAAAGAGGAAGGCTCTCAGGTATTCCTTCTCTTAGGGATGAAGACTGGAAAAACTGGACCCTTCATGATTCTGCGCTTCTATCTGCCTGATCTCTCAGATTGGTCCTAGGATATTTTCCTTAGTTTCTCTAATGCTTCAAAAAAGTTTGAGTTCATACTTATACAAGAAATATTTGTTTGTATCAGCAAATAATTATACCTTAGACTTCTAACAAAAGGTATAGTTAACTTTAACACTTTACTTATGTGTTATGTACCTAGAAATTGTTTAGGGCAGTGGTAAAGGGTACAGGATCTGTGATTAGGCTGCTTGGATTGAAATCTTGGCTCCACTGCTGTGTAACCTTAAGCCAGTTAATCCACTTATTTGTGCTTCTGTTTCCTCATATAGAAAAAAAGCAGTGATAATAATAGTACCCACATCACAGGTTTGTTCTGAGAATTGAATGCATTAATGTATGTAGAGCACTTGTAAAGTGTGTGGCACATGGTACTACTGAAATATTAGCTATTATTGTCAACCAAAATGCAATTAATAATAAAGAGTTAATAAACAGATAATTTTGAATACTAGGATAGTATATTTCTTAGTAGAAGATATAGACTCAAAGTTACAATTATAAAGAATCTGTTGGTTGCTGTAAAAGAAGTATGATAAAGTACAATAGGAACAAAAATGAAGCAATAAATTATTCCTATTGTAGTGAGGATTTCCATGTGATTGAGAAGGAAAGAATACTCAACACAAATACTAAACAGAGAAATGAGAAAGGATGCCTTGGGTTAGGAAATAGCTGTATAATGTTCACCTGGGGAATGACAATAAGGGTGCAAAAATAGGCGATGACCAGTTCAAGATGGACCTGGAACCCATGCTAAGAATATTGGAGTTTATGCTGTGGGCGATGGGGAGGTGTTGATAGAGTTTAGGTAGGTTAGTGACATGATTTAATATACATTTAAGGAAAATTACCAAAGTATTTTCAATGATGCTCAGAGAAGAGAAGATACACATAGGTTTGAGTATTAAAGACAAGATTAATTGAACACAAAAGACTGGAATTGTGCTTGGAAGGTGGGTAGGGTTGGAAGGAACAAAGAGGGCCTTTCCAGTGAAGGGATGCTTGTGATGGGAATGAGCAGGGTAGGCTTGAGGGACGTGGAGATGACCCTGAGTTGAAGAGAGGTGAGGTGAAGTTTAGTGGGTAAGAGGGTGATTGTTGAGGTGGCTCAGTCTGGGAAGGTTTTTAAAAGTGAGTCAGAGGAGTTCAGGTTCACCCTCATTATCCCAAGCAATGGAGGATCTGAGGAAAGAAGGGTCAGGAAACAATTTTCTGGCTGTAGTGTGCAAGAAGGATGGGGCGGGAGCATCTGGAGACTAAGGTGCTTTTGTAATTTAGGCATGTGACAAGGTGGTCACAGCAAGAATGTAGAGAAAGTGACCATAGGAGAGAGGGTTTAAAGACAAAATTAATGGGACATGGTAATGACTGGGTATGGGAATGAAAGGGGATGTGTGTCCTATATGACATCCAAGCTGCAACCTGTGCAGTCTGGAGGGTGATGGTGGCATCAGAGTATCTTCCAGCTCACACTTGCCCATAGATATCTTGTAACTCCACAGCTTAGTTTCATCAGCTTCCACCCAAATCTCTGTCCAAAACCTTTCCTTGAGCTCCTGATGGAGGACGTGGTAAAAGATGATTCTTGAGTCTCACAATCTTATCTTCTAACCATTCGGCTACTTGATTTTGCAAGGTGCTGAGATGATGCCAGACATACCTAATGATTCTGCCTGCCTAGTGCCCACAACACTGCTCCCACGGGAAAGGACACCACATTGTAATGTATTTAGTAATATTGCTTATGTTAGGCCTTGGGTATCAATGTGATTTCTCAGCTGCACTCACCTGCCTGGAAACTTGAGCTCTTGATTGGGCAGTTTCCTATTGCTTCCGTCGAGTGTTGATCTTCCCCTTTTTGTTTCTGCTGATGAACTTTAGAGCAATTATATAAATTACAAAGAAAAATTCCATTGCATTTTGATTGCAGTTGCATAAATTTGTAGATATATTTAGGTAGAGTTGAAATCTTTATTACATTGAATTTTATTATTTAAACATGATTTTGTAAGAAATTTTTTTTGGTGGATATGAGTACATTTTCCCTCTTATACATGTATTTTCTTGTGTTCTCTTAGTAGTTTTATGGTTTTCTCTGCTTAACTATGTTGTACTTTTAAGTGCTTTTTATTTAAAAAATGTCTTGACTGTTGTAAAGGGAACATTTTTCAGTTGGGTTTTCTAACTAGTAATTGTATTTTGAACTTTCTTATGGTTACTAGTGATTTTTTTCCCTAGGTTTATATCTTAGGGGATTCTGCTTGCAAGAAACAGATGCATCAAAATAGCTTAAGCAAAGAGGAGAATTGATCTGAGGAATAAAAGGTTTTCTCTGGTACCCAAGTACATGAGGGACTGCATCAGGGATTAAAAAGTCAAGAATCAAGAACATTCTCTGCATCTTTAAGATGCCGTCATCTCTTTCTCTACTATTTTTCTTGCTCCAGAATACTAGTTTCTCAATTTTTTCAGGTTCGGTGACTTTATTTAATCTTAAAAATTGTTTTCTTTAATAAAATTATATATATTTAGTATTTACAGCTTGATTTTTTGATATACATTTACATAATTAAATGACTACTACAGTTAAGCTAATTATTATATTCATTTCCTCATATAATTACTTTTTTTGGGGAGAACACCTGTGATTTGCTTTCTGAGGAAATTTCAATGTTCAGCATGTGTCTTACCCGAGGAATTCTGACACACTGTTTTGTTTCCAATTGTCTACATCACTGGCTTTTGTTTTCTCTTTGATTTTGGTCCTTGTTGTTCAGGTGCATTTTTACTTTTTAAAAAATACTCTTGAAAATTTCAGTAAGAAATCAGAGACAAAGGGAAAAGCAATGAGGATAAAATTTATAGCAGGGAATCAAAATGTTCATACTACTTCTTTCTTATTTCTCATGGATCATTTGTGGTGAAAAAAATTCCTAATATGGCGCCTTAATCTAGAGAATATTGTTTTGAATCACATGACATTGTTAGCTCGAGTGTGTATTGTGATCTGTATTTCTTCACTGTAGTTGGTGGGAGGGTGTATAAATGTATAAGAGGTGCTCAGTGAGTATCTGTTCCAGAGAATTAACTTACAGAGAAATCTTCACTCTTGTTATCATATACTTTGCTGCTGGCTACCAACCTGGAACCAGAACGAGCAGGTTCCCAGCCATAACAATGTTCTAGAGCACAAGCTCTGTGATTTCGGGATCGCTTCATAGCTTGAGCTGTGTGCCAAGAGGTGTAAATGTAGTAATGGAATGATGGAGACAAACTAGTGAGTTGAATTCTCGCCAGAGTGCTTGACCATTTGTCACGTAAATATAGTTATTGAAGCTGCAAGACTGGTGAAGGAATCTGACCTGAGTAAATTGAAGACTGCCATAACTGAGTGAAGAAACAGTACAGAGGACCCTTGAAAATGGAAGAATAATCAGTAGTACGATGATTCTCTGAGGTAGAGATCAAGGAAAGAAGGAATTCAGGAGGAGAACTGTGTCATGGGGATTCCCCAATGGGAGAGAGCATTGCAAATGCAATGAGATAATTAAAATATCACTATGAACTTGAACGGTCCCCAAATTCAGAATATCTGGTGGTGAGTTAGAAAGAACCTGGAACTGAAGTCAGAAAGCCTGGTTCTGAGTCTGAGCATCCACCACTTTCTGGGTGATCCTGGGTAAATAACCACTTCTCTGAGCCTTCGTTTTCTATTATATAAACTGTTCTTAGATTGCTAATATTTAGTGCAGTGTGAGTACATACTGGCTAAATGAGTGAGTTTGTGATAAGTTTTTATTGTAAAGTAGTGTATAATCTCTAATGTGCTATAAATGAGGCAAATCGGTTGCAATTAGTGTTTGTTTTATTGCAGGTCTCTCAGGAGCTTGCATCTAGCACATTTGAATGAATTCCATGGTGAGTACAATTAATGTGACCGAGCTAGTTATCATCGGTCTTTTCCAGGATCCAGAGGTGCAGAGAATGTGCTTTGTGGTGTTTCTTACCATGTACCTGATCACGGTGGTGGGCAATGGCCTCCTCGTTGTGACAGTCAGCATCAGTAAGAGTCTGAATTCCCCCGTGTACTTTTTCCTTAGCTACCTGTCCCTGGTGGAGATCAGTTACTCCTCTACTGTTGTCCCTAAATTCATCACAGACTTACTTGCCAAGATTAAAACCACCTCCTTGGAGGGCTGTGTGGCTCAGATTTTCTTCTGTCACTTCTTTGCAGTCACTGAGATCCTTTTGCTTGTGGTGATGGCCTGTGACCGCTATGTGGCCATCTGCAAGCCTCTTCATTATATGAACACTATGAGCAGCCTACTGTGTTATGTACTGGTGGCTGGTTCCTGGCTGGATGTCTTTTTCAACTCCATAATTCAGATTCTAATCACCGTCCAATTGCCCTTCTGTGGTCCCAATGTGATTGACCACTACTTCTGTGACCTCCATCCTTTATTCTAGCTTGCCTACAGTGACACATTTGTGGAGGGAATTATTGTGTTGGTCAACAGTGGATTAATCTCTGTCTTCTCCTTCCTCCTCTTGGTGTCCTCCTATATTGTCATTCTGGTCAACTTGAGAAAACATGCTGCAGAAGGGAGGCGCAAAGCTCTCTCTACCCGCTTCTCACATCACAGTGGTCATCTTGTTTTTTGGACCTGCCATCTTCCTCTACATGAGACCCTCCTCCACCTTCACTGAGGACAAACTAGTGGCCGTGTTCTACACGGTCATCACTCCCATGCTGAACCCCATCATCTACACACTCAGAAATGCAGAGATGAATATCGCCGTGAGGAGGTTGTGCGGAAAAAAGGAGAACTCAGAAATGGAGTGAAAATGAGAAAGTTATAAAAAAATTGTACTTCTAATTATTCTGTTCTTGAAATGCATTTTCATTTTAGTGGGACATTCATGAATGGCAGAAATAAATATAAGGACTTAATGTTACTGCTGTTGTGATGCTCCTTAGCAAGATAAATTATTTGGTAACGTTGGTGTAATGATCCAAGGACAGATATCAGAGAGTCTTGCTGAATCTTAGAGAACTTGGTTAGCTCCATGATATCTAACAATGTTATGGGATTGGGTAATAGTAAGACTCAAACTAAAGTGCAAATCCAAATGAGACCATTATGACAAATACTTCGCATGTTAAAATCATTTCTCCCTTGATTCCCTTCTTCTTTCCCTCCTTACTTCCTTCTCTTTCCTGCCCCTCTCTTTCTTCCACCTCCCTCATGATAACAGCCTCTATTTCATTAAAGAAGGAGACCACACAGAGGAATTATCAGGGGATATTTGGGGAGGAGGGCACCGATCTGATCTCCTCCAATGTGGATAAGTGCATTTTGAAAATTACATCCATGAATTTTTGTTTTCTTCTACTTGGTTCTTGGCACCTTTTGCCATAGACTATCTGATCATGAGTACCAGAAGTGTCCCTGGAACAATTTCAGTTCTTCTGATATGTGAGTACAAATGATAGTCCTTATATCTCCATGGGTCCTGTCACAATGTCCAGCATCCATGAATTGAAAATCTATATATCAAAATGGCATAGATTCCAGCTATCAATAGGGAAAGATCAAGTCAAACATTTTAACAAAAAGGAGATCACTTTTACACTTACCCAGATGTAAATAAATACATAATGTAGAAAATGCTTATTGGGCCTAGCTTGAAGAATGAAGAGGATGAAAATAATGCCCATGCATGTTTCTACTCCAGACTTCTGTCATTTATTCAAAGTGACCATCCCAATTCCATTTCTTTTCATGCCTATTAGCGTTTCTTGGTGACGTTGGATGAGACAGTCTGTGTGGACATTATTGTTTCACCTCTCAGACACTCTGCTTCACCCAAATGACCCAAGTCACTGTGGACAATTTAGAGAATATCATAAAATTTGCCCCTGTTGGCTTTGGAATTACACAGACTGGCTTTGCATTTGCCCTTCGTCCTTCTATCTCTCCTTGAGGAACAGGTGAAATAATGCAGGCAGCATCCTTGCAGAGGGATGAAGCACCATTGGTGTGCTACAGGCCTTAGGGCCTTTTCCCTTTCTTCTTAGGTGCTGGTTGCGCATGTAGGTGAATAGTGTTTTTCAAGGCACCAGGAAATTGTCCTTAATTCCCTCGGTGTCCCCACTAATCATGGCCATAGATTGCCATTGTTAATCCCTAAGAAAATATCACTTCTGCCTGGAATGACTTTACCATCCTTTCCCGTATGGCAAAATCCTAAACAACCTTTAAGACCTAAGTTAAGGTCATTTCTCATATGAGGCCTTCTCTGATGCCCCGCTCCTCCTTGGGTTGAATTTGTGTCTCCCATCCATGGCAATTTTTACATACTTTTATCATTGCCCTTGTCAGTTTGATCATATTATTTTATATATGTTTCTCTCTCACTAGACTGTAAGCTCTCAATGGCAGGATTATTCACTATCTCTTCTTCATTGCATCTCTAAATATCATGCACAGAGCTGGTGCTTCATAAGCGCTTGTCGAATAAACAACACTTCAGGCCTGTGGGCAATCCTTTCTAGATGAATTCTCACTGATTCTTTCTGAACACTTTCATGGTGGGGAGTATGTGTATTCCTGTTAAATTATGAAGAGCTCAGGCTCTGAGATTCATCAGGCTGTTCCGATTGCCTCTCAGCAACAATCCAAGATCCAAGTTAGTTACTTCTCTGAACATTTGCTTCGCATAAATACAAGAAGATTAAGAATAGTATGAACTTCATAATATTATTATGAATATTAAATAGTATAATATACATAAAGCTTTTAGAAAAGAGCATGGTACAGAGTTGTACCGCGTACTCAATAAAATTAGTTACCATAATCATCATCATAATTAGTTTTGGTGATTAATTTTATTTGCCTGAAGCCTGTTCACATATTGGTCTTATTTCTTTCTTGGGTAGCTACTAAGAGTAGACCTTGATTCCATCTTAAAATGTTTTTAATCATTTGAAGGCAGTTCATGCCTTTCATTTTGAGGCTTCTTTGGGCTAAACATTCTTTGTTGATTAATTGCTTTTGAGTGCCTCACACAGTCCCTGGCAGATTGTAGGTGCTCAATAAATATTTGTTAAATAGATGTTGACTCTAACGTAGCCTCCTCATTATGTTTCATGCTGAATGCACTTATATATTATCAATGTATAGTTTAAGGCATTTGGTAGAACTAAACTCAGTGGAGCAACCTTCCCTTTTTCTTTTCCATTTTTTAAAATTGAAGTATAGTTGACATAGAATATTGTATTAGTTTCAGGTGTACAACATAGAGATTTGACATTTATTTACATTACAAGATAATTACCCTGATAAGACTAGTTACCATCTGTCATCACACAAAGTTATTACAATATTGTTGACTATATTCCCTATGCTGTACGTTACATCCCCATTACTTATTTTATGACTGGAAGTGTGTGCCTCTTAATCTCCTTCATGTGTTTCACCCTGCCTTCCACCCTCTTCCCATCTGGCAACCACCAATTTGTTCTCTGTCTGTATTAGTCTGTTTCTGTTTTGTTTTGTTTGGTCATTTGTTTTGTTTTTTGTGTTTTTAGCTTCCACTTAAAAGTGAAACCATATATTTTCTTCTTTCACTGCCTGGCTTATTTCACTCATCATAATACCTTCTAGACCCATCTATGTTGTCACAAATAAGAGGATTCAATTCCACTTTATGGCTGAGTGATTTCCCATTGTATATATATATATACCACATCTTCCATATCCTTCATCTACCAATGGACACTCAGGTTGCTTTCATATCTTGTCTGTTTTCAATAATGCTGTGATGAACATATGGGTGCATATATCTTTTCAAATTAGTCTTTGTGTTTTCTTTGTATAAATACTTGGAACTGGTGTTGCTGGATCGTATGGTAGGTCTATTTTTAATTCTTTGAGAAACCTCTATACTGTTTTCCATAGTAGTTGCACCAATCTACATTACCGTCAACAGTGCATGAGGATTCCCCTTTCTCCACATCCTCGCCAACATTTGTTATTTGTTGTCTTTTTGATAATAGCCATTCTGACAGGTGTGAGGAAGTATCTCACTGTGTTTTTTTTTTAATGACTTTTATTTTTGAGGAAGATTGGCCCTGCACTAACATCTTTTGTCAATCTTCCTCTTTTTCTTTTTTTCTCTCCAAAGCCCCAGTACATAGTTGGGTATCATAGTTGTACAGTTGTAGCTCTTCTAAGTTGCATGCTGCCGCAGCATGGCTTAATGAGCAATGAGTAGGTCTGCGCCCAGGATCTGAACTGACGAACCCTGGGCTGCCGACAAAGCAGAATGCGTGAACTTAACTGCTACACCACTGGGCCAGCCCCTCATTGTGGTTTCGATTGCATTTCCCTGGTGATTAGTGATGTTGAGCACCTTTTCACGTACCTGTTGGCCACCTATATGTCTTCTTGGGAGAAATGTCTATTTAGGTCCTCCACTCATTTTTTGATAAGATTATTTATTTTTTGCTATGAGTTGTATAAGTTCTTTATATATTTTTGATGTTAATCCCTCATCAGACATATTATTTGCAAATACATTCTCCCATTCAATAGGTTGCCTTTTTGTTCAGTTGATGATTTCCTTTGCTATGAAAAAGATTTTTAGTTTTATGCAGTTCCATTTGTTTATTTTTGCTGTTGTTACCCTTGCTTAAAGAGACATAGCCAAAAAAATATTGCTAAGACTGATGTCAAAGAGTTTACTATCTATTTTTTTCTTCTAGGAGTTTTACGGTTTCAGATCTTACATTTAATTCTTTAATCCATTTTGAGTTGCTGTTGTTGTTGTTGTTGTCTTGTGTGTGTGTAAGGTGTAAGGAAGTGGTCCAGTTTCATTCTTTTGTGTGTATCTGTCCAGTTTTCCCAGCTCCATTTGTTTAAGAGATTGTCTTTTCATCACTATATATTCTTGCCTCCTTTGTCATAGGTTAACTGACCATATATGTGTGGATTATTTCTGTGTTCTCTAATCTGTTCCATTGATCTATGTGTCTGTTTTTGTGCCAGTACCATGCTGTTCTGATTACTATAGCTTAGTAGTATAGTTTGAAATTGATACCTTCCATTTCTCTTGATGTCTAGCTCATATTGTAGCAGTCTAGGCCTTAGGATGTAGGCTGTGATAGAAGTCCCTTACTCATGTGCACATTTGGCTTCCTCACTAAGAGCTACAGAAAGAACATCATCAATGAACTCTGAGTCATTGGATACTGCATGGGCAGATAATATCTACTGCTACTAAATTGTCAAAATTCTCAGGGATTACCTTACCTACTGAAGGTGGAGACTTGGTGGGTTTATTGAGGGCTAATTACTCACTTTGTTCTAGTCTCACTGGAGAAAACACAGGAATCAAAAGAAAGCATCTTTTCAATTATTTTAAGAGACAGAGATTGTTGTGAAATTTAAAAAATGCCTACTCAACTTTTAGGAGTAGTAACAGTCTAATTATACCACTTAGTATTGGAGACCACATAGTTCTTATTGTTGATTCTGTTACAACGATAAAAAAATGTATTTTGTAGACAATAAATATAAAATGATCTCATTAAAAAAATAGTAGAGTGCTGCAAACTACTGTGTATATACAATTTTGTATTCTTTTCCTATTAATTATTCATATCCTTTTAGGTATAGATTTGACTGCATATAACAGTAAAAAAGGCAACTTATTTCATAATTACAGAGGTAAAATTTCATCACTCTTGGGAGGTCTGACAATATTGTCAGAAACCCAGACTCTGCCATCTTCAGCCTCTGGCTTCAAATTCATGCCCTGAAAGGGCTGCCAGTTCTCCATACCAGTGCTGTCCAGGAGAACTTCGTGCCATGCTGGAGCTGTTCTTTGTCTGTGCAGTTCAACAGGGTAGTGGCTAAGGAGCAGCTGAAATGTGGCTTGTGAGATCAGGAGTGGAATTTTAAATTTTATTTAATTTGAATAAATATAATTTAAAAAGCTCAGGTGGCTAGTGGATGCCATATTGGACAGTGCAGCTCTAGCATTTTATCTGTATTCCAGGAGGCAATAAAGGGGAAGGGGGGAGGATGAACTGATCACTCTCCCTTTTAGGAGATGTTTCAAAAGCGCCACATAGCACTTTTGCCTTCATCTTATTTCATAGAAATTAGTCACATGCTCACCCTTAATTGCAAGGGAGGCTGGAATTGTGGTTTGTTAAAAATCAAGGTTCTGTTCTGTTCTTTTCCTTAAGAGGAAGGAGAAAATGAATGTAAAAATTGGCATATAGTCTGAGGCACCCTATTATATCCACAATTTCTTGTGTAATTAAAAAAATTTCAAAACTTACAGGATGTGGCAAAAGCACTTCTAAGAGGAAAGTTTATAGTGATAAATCCCTACATCAAGAAACAAGTAAGATTTCAGATAACTTAATCTTACACCTCAAGGAACTAGAAAAAGAAGAATAAATGAAGCCCAAAGTTAGTAGATGGAATGAAATAACAAAGGTAGAGTGGAAATAAATTAAATAGAGACTAAAAAGAGAACAAAGAAAAGATCAATGAACCTGACAGCTGGTTTTTCAAAAGATAAACAAAATGACAAAACTTTAGCTAGACCCACCAAGGAAAAAATAGAGGACTCAATTAAACAAAATTAGAAATGAAAGAAGAGATATTACAACTGATACCACAGAAATACAGATGATCATAATAAAAGACTCCTACGAACAATTGTACACCAACAAATTGGAGAACCAGAAAGAAATGGATAAATTCAACCTACCAGACTGAATAAAGAAGAAATAGAAAATCTGAATAGGTGGATTACTAGTAAGGAGAGTAAATTAGTAATCAAAAACCTCTCATCAAACAAAAATCTAAGACCAGATGGCTTTACTGGTGAATTCTACCAAATATTTAAAGAAGAATTAATACCAATCCTACTCAAACTCTTCCAAAAAACAGAATGGGAGAACACTTCCTAACTAATTTTACAAGGGTGGCATCACCCTGATAACAAAACCAGACAAGGGGCACTACAAGAAAAGAAAATTACAGGCCAATATCTCTGATCAATGTTGATGTGAAAATTCTCAACAAAATATTAGCAAACCAAATTAAACAATACGTTAAGAGGATCATACAACATGATCAAGTAGGATTTATTCCTGGGGTGCAAGGATGGTTCAATATCCACAGATCAATCAATGTGATACACCACATTAACCAAATGAGAAATAAAAATCATATGATCATTTCAATAGATGCAGAAAAAGCATTAGACAAAATTCAACATCCATGTGTGATAAAAACTCTCAATGAAGTGGGTATAGGGGAAATGTACTTCACCATAATAAAGGTCATATATGACAAGCATATAGCTAACATAATACTCAACAGTGAAAAGCTTAGAGCTTTTCTTCTAAGATCAGTAACAAGGCAAGGATGCCCACTTTTGCCACTTCTATTCAACATAGTATTGGAAGTCCTAGCCAGAGTAATTAGACAAGAAAAAGAAATAAAAGGCATCCAAATTGGAAAGAGAGAAGTAAAGTTGTCCCTGTTTGCAGATAACTGACATTATACATTGAAAACCCTAAGAACTCCACCAAAAAAACTGTTAGAACTAATAAACAAATTCAGTAAAGTTGCAGGATACAAAATCAATGGCAAAAATCTGTTGCATTCCTATACAGTAATAATGAACTAACTGAAAGAGAAATTAAGAAAACAATTGCATTTACAATTGCATCAAAAAGAATGAGACACCTTGGAATAAATTTAACCAAAGAGGTGAAGATCTGTACCCTGAAAACTATAACACATTGATGAAGGAAATTAAAGAAGACACAAATAAATGGTAAGATATTTCATGCTTAGGAACTGGAAGAATTAATATTTTTAAAATGTCCATACTACCAAAGCAATCTACAGATTCAAAGCAATCCCTACCAAATTCCAATATCATTCTTCACAGAAGTAGAACAAGCAATCCTAAAATTTTTATTGAACCACAAAAGACACTGAACAGCCAAAGCAACCTGGAGAAAGAAGAA
Organism: Diceros bicornis minor; assembly: GCF_020826845.1. NCBI lineage: Eukaryota > Metazoa > Chordata > Mammalia > Perissodactyla > Rhinocerotidae > Diceros > Diceros bicornis. Next base: position 20,799,381 of record NC_080770.1, read on the forward strand.
TAAAGCTGGAGGCATCACACTCCCTGAATTCAAACTATATTACAAAGCTGTAGTAATCAAAACAGGAAGGTATTGTCACAAAACAGACATATAGATACCCAAAAATTAACACAAAATGGATTAAAGACTTGAACGTAAGACCTGAAACTGTAAACATCCTAGAAGAAAACATAGGGGCAAATCTCCTTGACATCAGTCTTGGTGAGCATTTTTTGTATTTTACAGGAAAAGAAAGGCAACAAAAGCAAAAATAAACAAGTGGGTCTACATCAAACTAAAAAGCTTCTGCCTAGCAAAGGAAACCATAAACAAAATAAAAAGGCAACCTACTGAATAGGAGAAAATATTTGCAAATCATATATCTGTTAAAGGGTTAATATCCAAAATATATAAAGAACTTAAACAACTCAATAACAAAAAAAAATGTGATTGAAAAGGCAGAAGCTCTGATTAGACATTTTTTCTGAAGAAGACGTGCAAGTGTCCAACAGGCATATGAAAAGGTGCTCACCAGAACTAATCATCAGGGAAATGCAAATCAAAACCACAATGAGATGTCACCTCACACCTGTTAGAATGGCTATTATCAAAAAGATAAGAAATAACATGCTGGCAAGGATGTGGAAATAAAGGGAACACTTGTGCGTTGTTGGTGGTAATGTAAATTGGTGCAGCCACTGTGGAAAACAGTATGGATGTTCCTCAAAAAATTAAAAATAAAACTACCATATGATCCAGCAATTGCACTTCTGAGTATTTTTCTGAAGGAAATGAAAACACTAACTCAAAAAGATATCTGCAGCCCGAAGTTCGTTGCAGCCTTATTTACAGTAGCCAAGACATGGAAGCGAGCTGTTTGTCAGTGGATGAATGGACAAAGAAAAATGTGGTATATATACACAGTGGGATTTTATTCAGCCACAAGAAAGAAGGAAACCTTGCCATTTGTGACAACGTGGATGGACCCAGAGGGCGTTACACTAAGAAACAAGTCAGATAGAGAAAGACAAATACCAAATCATCTCGCTTATATGTACAATCTGAAAACCAAACTAACAAAAAGCAACTCATAGAAACAGAGAATAGATTGATGGTTGCCAGAGACAGCGGGTAGGGGGTAGGTAAAATGGATAACGGGAGTGAAAAGGTACAAAATTCCACTTATAAAACAAATAAGTGATGAGATGTAATGTACAGCATGGTGACTATAGTTAATAGCACTGTATTATGTGTCCGAAATTTGCTAAGAAAGTAAATCTTCAAATTTCTCATCACGAGAAAAAATATTTGTAACTATCTGTGGTGATGGATGTTAACTAGACTTGTGGCATTTCACAATATATACAAATATTAAATCATTATGTTGTACATCTGAAACTAATATAATGTTACATGTCAATTACATGTCAATAAAAGTGTCAGCTCACTTAAAAAAAATCTTTTCATAAGGGCAATTTATAATGGCTTGGTAATATCACAGAGTCCAATTGTAGCATAATTTACTTAAGCATTCACCCATTTCAGGGCTTTTAGTTTCACATAATAATTTATTCAACAGGACTTAATGGGTATGTGCTGTGTGCCAGGCATTGTTCTAAGTGCTAGTGGTACTTAAGACAAAGAAGATTCCTGCCTACATGCAGCTTACATTCTAGGTAAATATTCTGTTTCTAAAGCTGCTGTGCTTAGATCAGTATTGCCAATAGAACATTCTGTGATGGTGGAAATCTTCTATATCTGTGCTAATATATAGTAGAACCTAGCCATGTGGCTAATGAGCACTTGAAATGTGCCTCATTTGACTGAAGAATCGAGTTCATTTTATTCAATGTTAATTAACTTAAATTTAAATAACCGCATACGTCTGGTGGCTAACTAATTGGATAGCACAGGTCTACAGCACTTCAGCGTTTACTTGTACTACAAACTTATAATTATTACTCCAGACGAGGGGCAAAATTGCTCTTGTGGCCCGGTACCTGATAGGTCTGTGGCTAACTACATTTAATCTCACATACCGCTAACCAACTTTTCTAACACATCCTCACGTGGCCATCTGCTCTTCACCCGCTGCCCCACCCCTCCCCGCCCAGAGGTGCCAGGGTGGCTGGAGAGAAAGGACACCAGCACCAACCATGTGCTGTGTCCAGTCAGCCCTTCCCCTTTGTCTCTGAACCCAGGGTTTAGGAATGAAATGTGCCTGTGCAATTTCCTGCCTCATGATTAACTACTTCCAAGAATGGTCTTTTGCAGCATTAGTCACGGCTGACCATTCCTTCCTCAAAACAATATCTTCATTTCCGTGACACCATTCTCTCTTGCTTCCTTTTCTACCACACTCCTTCTTAGTTTCTTTTGCTGGTTCTTTCTCATTTCTCCAATTTCTAAACATCAACATGCCACAGGGCTCAGTTCTCAAACTAATTCTCCATTAGTTGTTAAGGAATTCTCATTGAGTCTCATAGCTTTAAATAACATTCAAGTGTTTATGACTCTTGAGTTTATAACTCCCGCCTGGACCTCCTCCCTGAACTTGGATTCATATGTTCAACTATCATGTCAACACCCTCACTGACATTTTAAAAGTAATTTCATTTAACACGTCCAAAACTGTACTCCTAATCTTCCCTGTTCCCTGCTTCTCCTACAAATTCCAATCTCAGTAATGGCAACTCCATTTTCATTGCTCAAGTCTACCTTGGAAATATCTGTGATTTCCCTCCTTCTCTCCTCTCAATGAAAACATCAGCAAATCCCATTATTTCTACCTTCAAAATTTATCCAGAATCTGACCACTTCCTAAAATCTTCACTGCTACTATCCTGGCTCAAGCCACAATCATCTCTTGATTGGATTATGATGATTGTCTTCTCACTGGTTCCCTTATAGTTCCCACTATTAACTTCCCCTTCCTTATTCTCAAAACAGCAGAATAGAGATCTTGACAAGAGATGGCCTTTCTTTATTGTCTTAATTAAATAATACCCAGCAGCATTCAATATCATCCTTAACCTGTTTTATTTTTCTTCAAGGACTTATTACTGTCTTATTTGCATATCAACTTACATTGTTATTACCACTATCATTGTTGGTGGAAAGGCTGAGGTACGGGGACACTAAGTGACTTATAAATGAATCCATGAACATAAAATAGAAGGTACGGTGGAAATAGTCTAGTCCAACTCTGTCATTTAATACACAAGTGGGAATAGGGGAGAGTGAGGAGTGGAGAGGTGAAATGATGTGGCTTAAGTTAGATGGTTAATTACTGAACCAGAGCTAGTGCCCAGTGTCGTGGTTCCATGTCCAGTCCTTGATTTTCTTTTCTATTCATTCTGCTTTTCATTCTCAGTAGTCCAGTCTGGGAAAAGTTCCCTTTATGTCTTACTTTCAATTTTCTTCTCTTACTACCTTATTATTTGGTACAAAACTTTATAGAAACCTCACGAAAGTAATTGAAACAGGTTTTGAACTTTTACTGTCATTGTTTAATTGGCAAAGCTCCACCCAAGAGAAAACAAATTCCATGGGGAAGTTGTTCCCTTGATTACAGTGTGAAGTTTAATTTATTTTAAATAGTTCAAGGATCTAAGCATTTAATCATAACCCTTGGACATTGAGTGGGTAGGTAGGTTTTTTTACATTAAAATCAGGATCTTACAATTTCTCAGTTTGCTGCCTTCTGTGACATTTTTTATTTCTTAGATATTACAAATCCAAATATCAACCCAGATCCAGATCCCTTGAATTTTCCTTTTTGTGTGTGTGTGTGATTCATCCTACCTATCAGCTACTTTGTTTTCTAAAAGCTCCCAGGAACAGTGGTGATTTGATGTTGGGGACAAGGTCTGATCCTTGAACTGAGTAGCAACCACAAGCCAGTACCATCAGAAGGCAGCCTAGAGTTGTTGAAAGAGCACTGATTTCTGGGTTAGAATCCTGTGAAATATCTATTGTATGGCCTTGGAAGCCAGTTGACTTCTCAACCTCTGTCACCTCATCTATAAACAGAGGAGGTCAAGAGTACAATGTCTCTAAATCTTTTCAGCACCACTTGTGGCTGAGTGTGACCTGGACTTTACTCATTGGGGGCCTTCAGTGAAAAATCAGCTGGGAGGGTGATATTAGCCAAGGCACTTTACTTGTCCAGGCACCGGGATTCCCAAAGAGGGATCCAGTTCTGCATCCTATCCCAGTTTTCCCAAAGTAGATCATCTCCTTGAGTAATGATCTATTCCAGCAGAGTGGTTAACCTCATGCTGAACTGAGACACTTGAGTGCATTTGAGATCCATCTGATCCAGTTCCTTGTTCTAAGTCAGAACAAAACTGCACCAGATTTTCTGAACTGAAGGCAGGTGATACGGCTGGAAGGAGGGCGCAAAGTCTCTAAGCAGTCACAGGATGTGGGGCAAGTCGGTTCCTGTCTTTCAGCCACAAGTGTTCATTTGTAAAATGAGCTGGAAGATTTTGTTTTAATAACAAATTCAATTTATTTATTTATTTTTCTTGTGGTAGAATTGTACAAATCATAAAATTTGATGAATTTAAAGTCCTTTACAATTTCGGGATTTTGTGAGATACCCTTTGGGAATTACAAAGTGGGATCATGTGATTGAGATGGAGGTTCCATTACTTCACTCTGAATTTAGTCACATCAGCATGTCAGGCTCTCTCTTATATTTTCTATGGCCATTGCCTGCGTCTATCATTATGGTCTGGCGCAGAATCCAGCAGGTTACCTGATGGAGAGTCCAGGTGTTTAAATGCTGATTTAGACTTTTACATGCTGGTCACATTTTCTTTCTATGATTCTTGGTGAGGCAGCATTGTAGGGAGAGAGGAGGTATTACTTACCAGTTCAGTGGGAGAGATGGTGGGAATGGATGAGAGGTGGGGTAGCAGAGTGAGGAATATACCCTGAAAAGAAAGAGATTACAGAAAAGGAAAAGGTAGTTTTCAAAGAGGAGGCTATTAGAAATTCTTTCTCTTAGAGATACAGGCTGGAAAAACTGGCCCCTTCATGATTCCCTCTCTAATCTCTGAGTGATCTCTCAAATTGGTCTTAGAATATTTTCCTTAGTTTCTCTAACGCATCAAAAATGGTTGAGTTCATACTCACATGCAAACTATTTGTTTGTGTTTGTGAATACATATACCTTGGACTTCTATTGAAAGGGCATATTTATTTTTAACTCTTCACTTATGTGTTATATACATAGAAATTGTATAGGGCAGTGGTTAGAGAGCATAAGATCTGTGGTTAGGTTGCTTGGATTGAAACCCTGGCTCCATGGCAGTGTAACCTTAAGCCAGTTAAATCATTTATCTGTGTTTTTTAACTCCTCATATGTAAAAAAAAGAGTGGTAATAATAATAGTCACATTACAGGTTTGTTCTGAGAATTGAATGAATTGATGTATACAGAACACTTATAAAGTGTGTGGCACATGGTACTATTGACATAATGCCTGTTATTATCAATCAAAATGCAATTAATAATAAAGGTTTAAGAAAAATATTAAACAGATGATTTTGAATACTAGGAGAGGGTATTATTTCTTAGTTATATAAAGATTCTGTTAATTGATGTAAAAGAAGTATGATAAAGTACCATAGGAGCACAAAGGAGAGGATCCTCTGTTCCTATAGTAGTCAGGGTCTTTGTGCAGTCTAGAAGGAAGGAATACTAAACACAGAAGGGAGAAAGGACACCTTGGGTTAGGAAATAGCTGTATTACGTTCATTAAAGGAATGACAATAAGGGTGCAAAGATAGGCAATGGCCAGTTCAAAAAGGGCCTAGAATCTTTGCTAACAACATTATAATTTATGCTGTGTGCCATGGGGAGGTGTTGATAGATTTTAGGTATGGTGATACATGATTTAATATGTATTTAAGGGAAATCACCAAAGTATTTACAATGCTCAGAGAAGAGAAGATAGATGGGGGTTTGAGTATTAGAGAGAAGCTTCGTTGAACACACAAAACTGGAATTGGGCTTGGAAGGTGGGTAGGGTTGAAGGAACAAAGAGAGGGCATTGCCGGTGAAGAGAGGATCTGTAGTGGGAATGAGCAAGTTGGGCTTGTGGGACATGGAGATGACCCTGAGTTGAACAGAACTGAGGTGAAATTTAGTGGGTAAAGGGCTGACCCTTTAGTGAGTAAAGGGTTGAGGTGGCTCAGTCCATGAAAGTCTTTAAAAGTGAATCAGAGAGGTTCAAGTTTTTCCCTACTTACTCCCATGCAGTTGAGGATCTGAGGAAAGAAGAGTCAGGAAACAATTTTTTGGCTGCAGTGTGCAGGATGGAGGAGTGGGAACATCTGGAGACTAAGGTGCTTTGGTAATTTAGACATCAGCTGAGAGTGTGTGAGAGGGTGTTGGCACCAAGAATGGAGAGAAAGGGCCCAGGAGAGATGGTTTAAAGATAAAATTAATGGAGTGTGATGGGTATGGGAATGAAAGGGGACATAGGTCATATATGACATCCAAGCTACAACCGGGACAGCATGGAGGGTGATGGTGGCATCAAAGTATCTGCCAGGTCACACCTGCCTGTAGTTCTCCTGTTACTCCATAGCTTAGTCTCATCTGCTTCAACCCTAATCTCTGTCCAAATCCTTTCCTTGGGCTCATGAGTAAGAATGTGGAAAAAGGAGATTGTTGAGGAGTCTCACAATCTTATCCCTCTACCATTTAGCTGCTTAATTTTCCAAGGTGCTGAGATGGTGCCAGGCATTCCTAATGATTCTGGGTGCCTGGTACCCACAACACTGGGAAAGGGAACCACACTATGATGAATCTAGCAATATTATTTATGTTAGGTCATGGGTACCAATGTAATTTCTCTGCTGCACCCCCCTTCCTAGAAACTTTAGCTCTTGGTCAGGCAGTTTCCTATTGCTTCTGTGGAGGGCTGATTCCCCTCCCTGTCACCCCCACCCCGTTTTTCTGCCGATAACATTTGAGCAATTATATAAATTACAAAGAAAAATTCCATTGAATTTTGATGGAGGTTGTGTAAATTTGTAGATAAGTTGAGGGAGAGTTGAAATCTTCATTATGTTGAATTTTATCATTTAAACATAATTTTGTAAGAATTTTTTTGGTGGATATAAGTATGTTTTCCCTGTTATATATGTATTTTCTTATATTCCCTTAGTTTTATGGTGTTTCTCTATGTGATTGTGTCACATTTTTCGTGGTTTTTATTTTAAAAAATTCTTGGTTATTGTAAAGGGAACATTTTTCAGTTGGATTTTCTAACTGGTAATTGTGTTGTGATCTTTCTTATTGTTGCTAGTGATTTTCAGTTTTATTTATTTATTTTTTCCTAGATTTATATCCTATGGTGTTTTGCTTGCAAGAAACAGAAATGTATCAAAATAGCTTAAGCACAGAGGAGAAGTGATATGAGGAATAAAAGGCTTTCTCTGATACCCAAATACACAAGGGACTGCATCAGGGATTAAAGAGTCAAGGAATAAGGATATTCTCTGCGTCTCTGAGATGCCATTGCCACTTTCTCAACTTTTTTTCTTGCTCTACAATACAAGTTTCTCAAATTTTTTAGGTTCAGTGATTTATTTAATCTTAAAAAAAAATTCTTTACCAAAAATTGTATACATTTAATATTTACAATTTGTTTTTATATACATATATAATGAAATTATTACTATAGTTAAACTAATTAACGTATTTATCTCCTCAATTATATATCTCTTTTTTTTTTTGGTGAGAACACCTGTGATGATCTCTCGGAGGAAATTTCAAACTTCTTCATGTGTCCTACCTGAGGAATTCTGACACACTGCTTTGTTTCCGTCTGTTCACATCACTGACTTTTGTTTTTTCTGTTGATTCTGGTCCTTTCTGTTTGGGTTCATTTGTACTTCTTCAAAATAATATTACTTGAAAATTTCAGTATGAAGCCAGAGATAAAGAGAAAAGAAATGAGGATAAAATTTATAGCAGAGAATCAAAATGTTCGTACTACTTCTTTCTTACTTCTCACGGAGCATATGTGGTGGAAAAAATTCGTAATATGTCACCTTAATCCTAAGAATATTGTTTTGAATCACATGACATTGTTAGCTTGAATGTGTATTGTGATCAATACATTTTCTGTATAGTTGGGGGTGTCTGTAGATGTGTAAGAGGTGCTCAGTAAGTATCTGTTCCAGGGAATTAACTTATAGCGAATTCTTCACTCTTGTCATCATATACTTTTCTGCTGGCTACCAACCTTGAGCAAGAGTGAGCAGGCTAACCAGCCATAACAATGCTCTAGAAGACAATCTCTGCGATTCAGGATCTCTCAGTAGTTTGAACTGTGTGCCAAGAGGTCTAAACGTAATAGTGGAATGCTGGAGACAAACTAGAAAGTTGAATTCTCTCCAGAGTGTTTGAGCATTTGTCATATAAACATAGTTATTGAAGCTGCAACACTGGTGAAGGAATCTGACCTGAGTAAATTGAAGACTGGTATAATTGAGTGAAGAAACAGTACAGAGGACTTTTCGGAAAGGGAAAAATAATCAGTAGGAGGATGATTCCCTGAGGCAGAGAGGAAGGAAAGAAGGAATTGAGGAGCAGAACTGTATCAGGGGGATTCGCCAATCGGAGAGAGCATTGCAAATGCAATGAGATAATAAAAATATCACTATGAACTTGAAAGGGTCCCAAATTCAGAATATCTGGGGGTGAATTAGAAAGAACCCTGGGCTGAAGTCTGAAAGCTTGGTTCTGAGTCCCAGAATCCACCAGTTTCTGTGGGATCCTGGATAAGTAACCATTTCTCTGATAATTTATTTTCTAATATATAAACTCTTGTTAGATTGCTAATATTTAATGCTTAGGAAGAACATATAGGCTAAACAAATGAGTTTGTGATAAGTTTTTATTGTAAAGTGGTTTACACTGTCTAGCATGCTATAAATGAGGTGAATTGTTTACAATCAGTGTGTGTTTTATTGCAGGTCTCTCAGGAGCTCATGCCTAGCACATCTGAATCGATTCCATGGCGAGTACAAATAATGTGACTGAGTTAATTATCACTGGTCTTTTCCAGGATCCAGAAGTGCAGAGAGTGTGCTTTGTGGTGTTTCTTCCTCTGTACTTAGTCACAGTGATGGGCAATGGCCTCATCGTTGTGACGGTCAGTGTCAGTAAGAGTCTGCAGTCCCCCATGTACTTCTTCCTTAGCTACCTGTCCCTGGTGGAGATCAGTTACTCCTCTACTGTTGTCCCTAAATTCATCACAGACTTACTTGCCAAGATTAAAACCATCTCTCTGGAGGGCTGTGTGGCTCAGATATTCTTCTTCCACTTCTTTGGTGTGACTGAGATCTTCCTGCTCACGGTAATGGCCTGTGACCGCTATGTGGCCATCTGCAAACCCCTTCACTACACAACCATCATGAGCCGGCCTGTGTGTCGCCTTCTGGTGGCTGGCTCCTGGCTTGGGGGCTTTTTTCACTCCATGGTTCAGATCATTGTTACTCTCCAATTATCCTTTTGTGGTCCCAATGTGATTGACCACTACTTCTGTGACCTCCATCCCTTATTCAAGCTTGCCTGCACTGACACCTCTGTGGAGGGGATAATTGTGTTTGTCAACAGTGGATTATTCTCTATCTTCTCCTTCCTCCTCCTGGTGTCCTCCTATATCATCATCCTGATCAATTTGAGGAACCATTCTGCAGAGGGAAGGCGCAAGGCCCTCTCCAGCTGTGCTTCTCACATCACCGTGGTTGTCTTGTTCTTTGGGCCCTGCACCTTCATCTACCTGAGGCCTTCCACCACCCTGTCTGTGGACAAGATGGTGGCCGTGTTCTACACAGTGATCACTCCTCTCCTCAACCCTGTCATCTACTCCCTGAGAAATGCAGAAATGAAGAGGGCCATGAAGAGGCTGTGGATCAGGACAATGAAACTAGATGAGAAATAGAGCCTGAGTCTTGATATTGATCCTTGGGTTTAGAATGATGCTGAGTCCAAACTGAAGGGTAGAACGAGATAAAGGACTTATTAGGTCTAGAGTCATTCTAACTGGTTCCCATCTTCAACAACTTCATTGTAATCAGTTGTAAAATATTTTTTCTTATGGATGTACTATTACTTAGCTAGCCATTTTTCTGTTAGATGTTTAGATCCTTTTTAATTTTTTACTACTATGAATAACAGTATTTGTGAATAGAAATTTGTGAATAGAAATATTTGTGAATAGAAATTTGTGACTAGAAATGTTTGTGAATAGAAATATTTAATTATATTTTTGATTTTTGTTTAAAGCTCACTTGCTGTAGTAAATTTACTGTGTTAAAAAGTACAACTTTCGATGAATAGTGTTAAACTGATTCTCAGAAGCATTGTAACAGTTCACTTTCCCAATGAAAGTGCTCTTGATGGAATGAACATTGTCATTGAATATTTTCTTGGAGAGAGTAAGAAATTTACATAGTCTCAAACTATCTCTTTACAAGATAATTATTAATTGCAAGAGGAAAAGTGTAAATTTATAATAGAGAAATCTGGAAGAAACTCCATTAAACAATTACTCAAATTCAACATCATCAGTATTGAGAATGGAGAGGCACACAATATCATTACTGTGGGTTTCCTACCAAAAACACATAACCTGTGTCTAATCATGAAAAAACACCAGGCAACTCCATTTGAAGAAATTCTGCAAAATTATTAGCATCTTCAAAAGTCTCAAGACAAAGAATGATTGAAGAATTGTTCCAGATTAAAGATAGATGATAAGTAAATGCAACCTGTGATCCCTGGTTGGATCCTGTACTAGATGAAGGTCATTAGTGGGCAAAAGCTCTGTAGATGAGATAATTGAGTTGTATTAAAGTTTATTTCCTCTATTTGACAATTGTGCTGTGTCTATGTCAGAGAGTGTCCTTGAATTTAGGAATTACTGAAATATTTAAAGGTAAATAGGCATTATGTAGACAACTTTCAAGCATTTCAGAAAAAATTCTGTCTATTTACCTATTGAGAGAATAAATTATAAAGAAAATATGGCAAAATATTAATATTAGGTGGATGTGGATTAAAAGTATACAGGAATGCTTTGTATAATTATTGCAACTTTTTTTCTAAGTCAGAAAGTATTTTAAAATATAATTAAAATATTTTGGAAATTTGATAATCTTGTGTAATATGTAATTTTTATGAGGAGGGATGTTTTTATATTTAATTAACTTTTAGTATTGTATACAAAGTTTTCAAGGTTTAAAAGCTTTACATTTTTTCCTCCAGTTTTATTGAGATATAATTGACACACAGCACTGTATAAGATTAGAGGTGTGCAGCATAATAATTTGACTTACATCTATTGTGAATTGATTACTACAATAAATTTAGTTAACATCCATCATCTCATATAGATACAAAAAGAAAGAAAAGAAAAAATGTTTTTTACTTTGTGATGACAACACTTAGGATCTACTCTCTTACCAATTTTCAAATACAACGTACAGCAATGTAACTAGAGTCACCATGTTGCACCTTACATCCCTAGTTCTTATTTATCTTATAACTAGAGGCTTGTGCCTTTTGACCACCTTCATCCAATTACATCCCTTGCCTCCAGGCTCCCCATCTTTGCTAACCACAAATCTGATCTGTTTTTCTACGAGTTTTTTTTTTAGATTGCATGTCCAAGTGAGATTACACACATCATGTTTGTTTTTCTCTGTCTGACTTGTTTCAGTTAGGTTATTTCCATGTCTTGGCTATTGTAAATAATGCTTCAATGAACATGGAGGTGCAGATCTCTCTTAACATAGTATTTTCATTTCCTTCAGATGTATTTCCAGAAGTAGAATTGCTGGATCTTATAGTAGTTCTATTTTTAATTTTTGAGAAACCTCCATACTGTTGTCCATAGTGACTGTATCAATTAACAATCCTACCAACAGTGCACAAGGGTTCCCTTTTCTCCACATCCTCATCAGCATTTGGTATGTCGTTTTTTTGATGATAGCCATTCTAACAGATGTGAGGCGATATCTGCGTTTCCTTGTGATTAGTGATGTTGAGCACCTTTTCAGGTACCTGTTGGCCATCTTTATGTATTCTTTGGATAAATGTTTATTCAGCTCCTTTGCCCATTTTTAAATTGGATTATTTGTTTTTTTGCTCCTGAGTTGTATGAGTTCTTTCTCTATTTTGGATACTAACCCGTTATCAGGTATATGGTGTACAAATATTTTTTCCCATGCCATAGACTATCTTTTCATTTTGTTGATCATTTCTTTTGCTGTGCAAAAACTTTTTAGTTTGGTATAGTTCCACTTGATTATTTTTGATTTTGTTGCTTGTGCTTTGGGCTTCAGATTCAAACAATCATTGTCAAGACCCATGTCATGGAGATCCTTTTATGTTCTCTTCTAGGAGTTTTATTGTTTCCAGTCCTACATTTAAATCTTTCATCCATTTTGAGTTAATTTTTATGAGTGGTGTAAGTTAGGGCTCTAGTTTCAGTCCTTTACATGTGAATATCCACTTTTCCTGGTACCATTTATTGAAGATACTGCCTTTTTTCCATTGAGTATTGTTGGCTCCCTTGTCAAATATTAGTTAAGTGTATATGCTTGGGCTTATTTTCTGGGCTCTTGATTCCATTCCGTTGGCCTGTGTGTCTGTTTTTATATCAGTACCGTACTGTTTTGATTACAGTAACTTTATAATACAGCTTGAAATAAGGAAGTAAGATGCCTCTTGCTTTGTTATTCTTTCTCAGGATTACTTTGGCTATTCAGAATCTTTTGTGGTTCCATGTGAATTTTAGGATTTGTTTTTTCTACTTCTGTAAAAAATGCCATTGGAACCTTGATAGGGATTGTATTGAATCCATAATTGGCTTTGGGTAGTATGGACATTTTGACCGTATCAGTTCTTCCAATCCATGAAGATGGGATGCTTTTCCATTTTTTTGTGTCTTTTTGATTTCTTTTATCAATGTATTCTGGTTCTCAGTGTAGAAATCTTTGGGTTCCTTGGTTAAATTTATTCCTAAGTATTTTATTATTTTTGATGCTATTGTACATGGAATAAGTTTCTTTTCAGATAATTCATTGTCAGATAATTCATTGTTAGTGTATAGAAACACTACTGATTCTTGTATGTTAATTTTTATCATGCAAGTTTACTGAATTCATTGAATGGGTATAACAGTTTTTGGTGGAGACTTTAGGATTTTCTACATATAAAATCATGTCATCTGCAAATAGAGCCAATTATCCTACTTCTTTTCCAATGCTGATGCCATCTGTTTCTTTTTCTTGCCTTATTGCTCTGGTGAGGACTTCCAGTACTATGCTGAATAGGAGTGATGAGAGGTGGCACCATTGTCTTGTATCTGAACTTAGAGGAAAAGTTTTCACCCTTTCACCATTGAGTATGATGTTAGTTGTGAGCTTGTCATATATGACCTTTATTATGTTCAGTACCTTCCTTCTGTACCTAATTTGTTGAGAGTTTTTATCATGAAAGGATGTTCAATATTGCCAAATACTTTTTCTGCATCTATTGAGATGATCCTATAATTTTCTTCTTTCATTCTACTAATGTGATGTATCACATCTATTAATTTGCATATGTTGGACTATCCTTGCATCTGAATGATAAATCCCACTTGATCACGGTGAATTAACCTTTTAATGTGTTCCTGAATTTGGTTTGCTAGTATTTATTCAGAACTTTTACATTTATGTTCATCAGGGATATTGACCTATAGTTTTTTTTTCTTATTGTGTCCTTTTGTGGCATTGATGATAGGATAATGCCGGACTCATAAAGTGAGTTTGGGAGTGCTCCCTCCTATTTGATTTTTTGGAAGAGTTTCAGAAAGAGTGGTATTAATTCTTCTTTAAGTCTTTTGTAAAATTCGTCAGTGAATCCCCCTGGTCCTGGGCTTTTCTTTATTGGATACTTTTGACTACTGATTCAATCTCTTTCCTATTAATTGATGTCTCCAGGTTTTCTATTCCTAATTCAGTCTTGGTCAGTTGTACGTTTCTAAGAATTTTTCCATTTCTTCCATGTTGTCCTATAGTTGGCGTAGAGTCAGTCATAGTAGCATCTTACAATCCTTTTTATTTCTGTGATATCTGTTGTAATGTCTCCTTTCTCGTTTATAATTTTGTTGGTTTGTGTTCCCTCACTCTTTTCCTTGGATTGTCTAGCAAAACGTTTTTCAATTTTGTTTATTTTTTCAAAGAACCAACTCTTAGTTTCATTAATCTGTTTTATTGTTTTCCTGTTCTTTATTTCATTTATTTCTGCTCTAATCTTTATTATTTCCTTCCTTCTGCTAACTTTGGGCTCAGTTTGTTCTTCTTTTTCTAGTTCCTTGGGGCATAGAATTAGGTTGTTTATTTGAGGTCTTTCTTGTTTGTCAATGTAGGTGTTTACTGCTATGAACTTCCCTTTTAGAATTCTTTTGTTGCATCCTATAAGTTTTGGTATGTTGTAATTTTATTTTCATTTGTCTGAAGATAATATTTTGTTTCCCCTATAATTTCTTCTTTGATCCATTGGTTGCACAGGAGAATGCTGTTTAATTTCCATGTATTAGTGAGTTTTCCAGTTTTCCTTCTGTTATTGATTTCTAGTCTCATACCTTTGTGATCAGAGAAGATACTTGGTATGATTTCAATTTCCTGAGTTTGCTAAGACTTGTTTTATGGCCTAACATTTGGTCTATCCTAGAAAATGTTCCACGTGCACTGGAGAAGAATTTGTACTCTGCTCTTGTCAGAATATTCTGTATATATCTGTTAGGTCATTTTGGTTGATAGTGATGTTCAAATCCACTCTTTCTTTATTGATTCTCTGTTCCAACTGATCTATCCATTGTTGAGTGTGGGCTATTAAAGTCCCCAAATATTATTGTATTTCTGTGTATTTCTTCTTTTAGGTTTGTTAGGTTTTGCTTTATATATTTACGTGCTTAGATATTGGGTGCTTATATGTTTATAACTGTTGTATCTTTTTGCTAGGTTGACACTTGTGTCATTGTATAATGACTTTTTTTGTCTCTTTTTACCATTTTTAGTTTAAAGTCCATTTTGTCTGAAAAAAGTCAAGCTACCCTTACTTTTTTTGGTTACCATTTGGTTGAAATACATTTTCCCATGCCTTCACTCTCAGTCTATGCCTGTTTTTAAGGCAAAATGAGTATGTTGCTTGAAGCATATCATTGGATCTTATTTTTTTATCCATTCAGCCATTCTACGTCTTTTCATTGGAGAATATAGTCAAGTTAAATTTAACATAATTATTGATAGGTAAGGTCTTACTAATGCCATTTTGTCCATTGTTTTCTGGCTGTTTTGTAGATCCATTGTTCTTTGCTCCTTATCTTGCTGTCTTTTTTTGTGTTTTGGTATCTTTCGGTATCAGTATACTTTGACTTCTTGTCATGTTCTTTTGTGTGATTACTATAAGTTTTTCTCTTGTAGTTAAAATGAGGCTTATCTTAAGCCTCATTTTAAGATATTAAAATATCTGAAAATTATTACATTTCAATGTAGTAGAATCTATCAGTTTTTTCTTTGATTATTTCCATTGCTTCTATGTTTAGATTATCCTATTCCATTAGTTAACTCTATATTGTCCTATAAATTTCTTAAACTTTAGTTTCATGCCATAATTATATATTCATAAGGTTAAAAACATCAATAAAATAATACGGTGCACCAGTGCCAAGTTTCATTCCATTCTTTTCCCTATTCCTCCTTTTCCCTCTCTCATGGCTCCACTAGAAAACATTTTTCTTAGTTTCCTGTATTTCTTTCAGTTTCTTCAACAAATACAAGCATAATATGTATGTTCTCATATAGCTCTATTTTGTACAAGAACAATAAGATAATATGTAAATGGATTTGAAACTTGCTTTGTTTACTTACTATCTTGGTGATTTTTTTTGTATTGATACAAAGAAACCTTCCTTTTTGTCTTATACTTTTGTGGTACTCAATGAATGGATGTACCATAATTTATTTAAATAGTCTTCTACTGATAGATATTTGCATTGTTTCCAAATAGTGTTGTAGTGATAACCTTGATTTAAACATGTGAAACTAAACTGTAGGATATATTATCAGAAAAGAAACTGCTGGACCATATGTATATATTTGTAATCTGATAGACATCACTAAATTTACCTTCATAGCAGTTGTACCTGATTTTACTCACATCAAAAAATTTGTCTTTCCTGCAAAATACTTTGTTAAATTTGGGATATTACTAATCTCATAGTTGAAAAATAAGAGATCAATATAATTTTACATTTATCTTACTTTAAGTGATGTTGAACATCTTTTCATATATTTAAAGGCCATTTGTATTTTCTGTAAACTGTTCCTATCATTTTCCCATGTTTAGATTGTGGTTCTTTTTACTATGTTCCAATAACTAGTTATATATAAAGATTTGTCCCTTCTATTATGAATTATACATTTTTCTACCTGGTTTGTCATTTGTTTTTTGACAGGTTTTTTTTTTTTTTTGACATACAGAAGTCTTCGCTTTTTATGTAGTTAATTATCATTATTTTCCTTTATGGCTTCTAGGATAGCCAGGACCACACTGTTTCTTATTATAGAAGCTTTATGAATGTTTTTAATATCTGTAGGGCTAGTCCATTCTCATTGCTCTTTTTTTTCAAAGTTCTCCTGGGTATTGTTTCGCCATATGAACTTTAGAATTAGTTTTACCTCTCTTCCAGCTCAACATACCCCCCAAATAAACTGTGATAATTTTGATTTGTGTTATATTACTTTCACAAATGTATTTAGAAAGAATCAATATCTTAATGATGTGACTCTTCCCATCCAAAATCACGATGTGTCTTTCCATTTGCTGACATCTTCTTTTATGATCTTCAATACAGTTTTAAAGTTTTAAAAATATCTTTTAAAAATGTTTTCTTATTTTCCAGCTTTATTGAGATATACTTGACAGATAACATTGTATAAGTCTAAGGTGTACAACATGATGATATGATATAAGAATATGTTGCAAAGTGATTACCAAAATGGGGTTAGTTAAAATCTCCATCTCCTCACATAATCACTATTTTTTTTTTTTTTGGTAAGAATATTTGAGAACTCCTCTCTTAGCAAAACTCAAGTATATAATACAGTGTTATTAACCAGGTCACCATGCTGTACACTAGTTCCACAGAACCTATTCACCATATAACTGAAGTTTGTGCCCTTTGCTAACATCTCATTTCTCTCTTTCCCCTTGCCCCTAGGAATCACCAATTTACTTTCCATTTCTATGAGTTCCAGTAATTCACAGATTATTCTCTTGATGGTAGCCCATAGTTCATATAGGCTTTCTTCATACTTTTTTCTTTTATTTACCTCTGAATGGATAATTTCAAAGTTCCTATCTTCTACTTTTTAGATTCTTTTTTCTTCTTGATCTATTCTGTTGTTGATGATCTCTATTGAATTTTTCATTTAATTCATTGTATTCTTCAGTTCCAGAATTTCTTTGGTTTCTTTGCATAATTTTTATCTCTTTGTTAAACTACTAATGTTGTTTGTGTATTTTCTTCCTGATTTTGTCTTTCTGTGTTTTTTTGTAACTTGCTGAGATTTCTTAAAACAGCTATTTTGAGTTCCTTATACATCACAGATATATAAATGGTATATCACAGGGTATATCACAGATCTCCATGTCTTTGGTGTTGGTTTTTGGAAAATTACTGTGCTCTTTTGGTGTGGTTATGTTTTCTTGATTTTTCATGTTCCTTGAAGTCTTGTGTTGCTGTCTTCACATTTGACATAACAGTCATTTCCTCCAGCCTTTACCGATTAAATCTGAGAAAGAAATATCTTCTGTCAGCTCTGCTAAGAATTCTGAGGCTTTCTCAGACTTTTTTATGTATACACTTGCCCCATTCTTCTTGCTTCATTTATTTTTTATTAAGATATTTTTTAATCCTTATCCCAGAGGTAGAATAATTTTATCCAATATCTGAAAGAGAAGCTTCCAGTTCTTGTTATTATAGTAACTCCTGATAGAAGACCTTGCTTCCTCCCGCCTTCAGTACCTGGTCCTCCTTGCAAAGGGACCACAAAGTGCATGAGCAACTAATCAAGCAGATGTCAACCACAACCATGACCCCATGCTCACCCCTTGCTGTGTGCACAGCCTCCTCAATTACACAGTCCATGTTACATGGTAGCTAGAGATATATTTAGCTGAGAGATTGTGCATGTGAGGCCCAGTCTGTGCTGCATCTTCAGGCAGGGTCTGTCACTTAGTCCCAGGGTCCCAGGGTCTGGGGGTCCTGAGGTCGCTCTGTAGCCAGTCCCATTGTCTCAGTGCTTGATCTCCAAGATGGGGGCTTGTGGTCCAAGATAGCTAATATTTTGTCCATGTACTGCCTCAGCAGGAAGTTCTTCTCTTCCTGCTCCTTTAGGGCTTCCATGAGCTCTTCACGCAAGGCTGTGTGTATTTCTGAAGCCAGAGACTGTTCTTTGGTCTTGGTGGCAAAGAGTTTCTTTGCTTCATAGAGGTTAAGGCTCAAGATCTATCCACTCAAGTCATCATTCTGATCCTGAAGCTTAAGTATTCCTAACCTTGTATGCCGTCTCTCAATTCTGCAAAGCCAGACTGCATGCTGACAGCCTCCCTTTTGCTTTCTGTAGGCAGAAGCACACATTCTGCTGTGCTGAATGTGCAATTTTGTGGTTTCTTCCAGTCAGTCCTGCAGATTCAGGGCAACTTTCTGTGCATGCTCACTGGCTATCTAGAAAAGCTTGCTCTCTCCACCATCAGGGGTATGCACAGAGCTGGCCATGGTGTGAGGGTGTGTGTGGTGAGGTGCTCAAAATTCTGGGTTGTCCCTGGGCCATTTGTGAGGATTCCCAGGCTAGGCATCCAGCAGCTCAGGGTGGGCATCCTGGTGGAGTCTGTGGTGTTGTTTGTAGAATCCACATCACTTTGATATGTTCCCTTATGAGCCCTGGCTGGTCTTCCTCCAGCCACTCATGTCCCCTTGGGCTGCAGCTCATGACTCAGTACTCTCATAGAGTGAGAGAGAAGTGGGCCTCTTTGGCAGCTTCTTGCACAGGTACAGAGGCTGTGTGCTCACTCACATGTACTCATTTTCCTCTCTTGGGCAGGGTAGGCTCTCTCGGCATGATCTCTGCCACTTTGGGGAAGGGGTATTGTGGGTAACATCAGACTGTTCCTCTTACCCTCTTCAATGTGCCTGTCTTGGATTTTTTTTGCTCCAAACTTGTGCTGTAACTTCTCCACTGGGTTCCTGGACTTCCACCCATGGGCTCTCTCACCCACGGTGATTGTCTAAATCAGTGTTCTCCATGGGCTCCTGGACCACAGCTGAAAGGGCCTGGAGTAGACTCATGGATCACTTCAGGGTTCACAGTCAGGACTGAGTTCTGTATGCCTATTACCCGATGCATAGCTGGGTGAGATTCCTCCCAGGTCTCTTGGATATGATGCTAGTGACTGACCCTAAACCGAATCAGTTATAGCTAAGTTCTCTGGCATATGGAGCTGTTTCCAGGCCTGTAGACAGGACCATGATGGGTGAATCTGCTGCCTGGGTGAAGGCTTGTCTTCTTAACATGGCTCTTCTCTTTCTTTGACTGCACTAGGTTTTCTGTCTCTCCTACCTGTATCCCACATCTCCCAAAAAAATACTTTTGTCCATGGATGGATAACAAATTATTGTTGTAGACAGAGGATCCGAGGCCTGAGCATCTTATTCTGCCATCTTGCTGATGTTAGTCCCTTAAAGCTATTTGTTTTACATAAGTCATATTCTTTTCATGCTAAATTTTATCTGTCTGTTATTTATCTATCATATTATTGGGAATTGATTGTGTTCTGTAAGTGTGAAAGCCACTGATTCTGCATTTATTTTTTTGCTGTACATTTGCATTTCCCTGCATCACCACTCTGTACTTTGGCATTATAATGAACACTGCATTAAAAGAGTCTTTCCAAACCAGATGCAATGACAGTCCTCAGGATTGGCCAATTGTCTAGTTGGATCAGGCAACATCATCCCCAATTGGACTCATGCACCAGATGGAGGCTTACTTGAAAGAATTCAGGCTATAATGCTTGCTGGATTCTTTTTGTAATCATATTATGGAAAATGTAAATATATAGTATAGTGTAAATAATTCTTTTTACCCAGAACACAGCATCAACAGTTATCAACTCATGGCAAAGCTTGTTTCATTTTTATCCCTGTTCACACCCTCCTTGCCTCTCATATCATTTTGAAGAAACTCTCTGCTATAATGTAATTTCTTTCATAAATGATTCAGAATACATCTGTAAAAGATAATGGCTCTTTTTAAATTTAGCCACAATACCATTACCACATCTAAGGTGAATTAAACCTATATCATTATGAAATGTCCCACTTACAGTAATTTTTAAAATTATTTTATTGAGGTCATAATGGTTTATAACTGTGTAATTTCAGGTGTACATTATTGTTTAACAGTTTCTGTATAGACCGCATCGTGCTCACCACCAATAGTCTAATTTTTATCTGTCACCATACATATGTGCACCTGTACCCCTTTTGCCCACTCCCTAGCCCCCTTCCCCTCTGGTAACCACTAATCTGTTATCTCTATCCATGTATTTGTTTATCTTCCACATATGATTGAAATCATACAGTATTTGTCTTTCTCTGTCCATCTTATTTTGCTTAACATAATACCCTCAAGGTCCATCCATGTTGTAATGTGATAACTTTGTCTTTTTTTTATGGCTGAGTAGTATCCCATTGTATATATATACCACATCTTCTTTATCCATTCATCAGTTGAAAGACACTTGTGTTGCTTTCGCATCATGGCTATGGTGAATAATGCTTCAGTGAACATAGGGGTGCATAAATCTCATTGAATTGTTGATTTCAAGTTCTTTGGATAAATACCCACTAGTGGGATAGCTGGATCATATGATATTTCTATTTCCAATCTTTTGAGAAATCTCCATACTGTTTTCCATAGTGGCTGTACCAGATTGCACTCCCACCAGCAGTGTATGAGGATTCCCTTTTCTCCACATCCTCTCCAACATTTGTGATTTTTTATCCTTGTAAATATAGCTATTCTAATAGGTTTACACCTGTGATATTATAGTTTTGACTTGCATTTCCCTAATAATTAGTGATGTTGCACATCTTCTCATGTGCCTGTTGGACATCTATATATGTTCTTTGGAAAACTGTCTGCTCATATCCTCTGTCCATTTTTTGATCAGGTTGTTTGTTTTCTTATTGTTGAGTTGTATGAATTCTTTCTATATTTTGGAAATTAACCCCTTGTCAGATAGGTGATTTGCAAATATTTTCTCCCAATGGATGGGTTGTCTTTTTCTTTTGTTCATGGTTTCCTTTGCTTTGCAGAAGATTTTCAATCTGATGCAGTCCCGTTTGTTAACTTTTTCTTTTGTTTCCCTTGCCCGGTCAGACATGGTATTTGAAAAGATGCCACTGAGATCGACCTCAGAGTGCACTGCCAATTTTTTCTTCTAGGAATTTTATGGTTTCAGATCTTACTTTCAAGACTTTAATCCATTTTGAGTTAATTTTTGTGTATGGTGCAAGATGATGGTTTACTTTCATTCTTTTGCACGAGGCTGTTCAGTTTTCCCAGCACCATTTATTGAAGAGACTTTCTTTTCTCCATTGCATGTACTTGGCTCCTTTGTTGAAGATTAACTCTCCATACATGTGTGATTTCATTTCTGGGCGTCAATTCTGTTCCATTGATCTATGTGTCTGTGTTTGTGCCAGTACCATGCTATTTTGATTATTATAGCTTTGTAGTATAGTTTAAACTCAGAGATTGTGATGCCTCCAGCTTTGTTCTTTTTTCTCAGGATTGCTTTGGCTATTTGAGGTCTTTCATTATTCAACATAAATTTTAAGATTCTTTGTTTTATTTCTGTGAAGAATGTCATCGGTATTCTGATTGGGTTTCATTGAATTTGTAGATTGTTTTAGGTAATGTGGACATTGTAAGTATGTCTTTTCTTCCAATCCATGATCATGGAATATCTTTCAATTTCATTATATCTTCTTCAATTTCTTTCAATAATTTGTTATAATTTTCAGTGTATAGGTCTTCCACTTCTTTGGTTAAATTTGTCCCTAGATATTTCATTCTTTTTGTTGCAATTGCAGATGGGATTGTATTCTAGACTTCTCTTTCTTCTAGTTCATTATTAGTGTATAGAAATGCAACTGATTATTGTAAGTTGATTTTGTACCCTGCAAGTTTGTTGTAGTTGTTGATTATTTCTAATAGTTTTCTGATAGATTCTTTAGGGTTTTCTATATATAGAATCATTCCGTCTGCAAAAAGTGAGAGTTTCATTTCTTCCCTTCCAATTTGGATACCATTTATTTCTTTTTCTTGCCTAATTGCTTTGGCCAAAACCTCTATTACTATGCTGAATAGGAGTGGTGAGAGTGTGCGCCATGTCTTTTTCCTGTTCTCAGAGGGATGGCTTTTAGTTTTCCACCATTAAGTATGATGTTGGCTGTGGATTTGTCAAATATGACCTTTATTATTTTGAAGTACTTTTCCTCTATACCCATTTTATTCGAGTTTTTATCGTAAATGGATGTTGGATCTTGTCAAATGTTTTCTCTGCATCTATTGAGATGATCATGTGAGTTTTGTTCTTCCTTTTGTTAATATGTTTTATCACTGTGATTGATTTGCAGTTGCTGAACCATCCTTGCATCCCTGGTATAAATTCCACTTGATCATGTTGTATCATCCTTTTAATGTATTGCCGTATTTTGTTTGGCAATATTTTGTTGAGGATTTTGTATCTATGTTCATCAGTGATATTGGCCTGTGATTTTCCTTCTTTGTGTTGTCTTTTTCTGGTTTTGATATCACGGTGATGTTGGCCTTATGAAAGTAGTGAGGAAGCATTCTGCCTTCTTCAATTTTTTTGGAATAGTTTGAGAAGGATAGGTATTACAACTTCTTTGAAAGTTTGGTATAATTCTCCAGACAAGCCATCTAGTCCTGAACTTTTGTTTTTTGGGAGGTTTTTGATTACTGTTTCAATCTCTTTGCTTGTAATTGGTCTATTCAGATTCTCTATTTCTTCTTGATTCAATTTTGGGATGTAGTATGAGTCTAAGAATTTATCCATTTCTTCTAAGTTATCCAGTTTATTGGCATATAGCTTTTCATAGTACTCTCATAATCCTTTGTATTTCTGTGGTATCCATTGTAATTTATCCTATTTCATTTCTAATTTTATTTATTTGAGCCTTCTTTCTTTTTTTCTTAGTGAATCTGGCCAAGGATTTGTCCATTTTGTTTATCTTCTCAAAGAACTAGCTCTTAGTTTCATTGGTCCTTTCTACTGGTTTTCTTAGTTTCTATTTCATTTATTTCTTCTCTAATTTTTATTATATTCCTCCCTCTGCTGACTTTGGGCTTTGTTTTTTCTTCTTTTTCTAGTTCTGTTAGAAGTGGTTTAAGATTACTTATTTGAGATTTTTCTTGTTTGTGGATGTGGGCCTGTATTGCTATGAATTTCCCTCTTAGAACGACTTTTGCTGCATCTCATGAGAATTGGTATGTTGTATTTCATTTTCATTTTTCTCCGGGTATTTTTTAATTTATCTTTTCATGTCTTCATCAATCCAATAGTTGCTCATTAAAGTGTTGTTTATTCTCCACATAGTTGTGAGTTTACCAGCTTTTTTCTTTCAACTTTCATAACATTGTGGTCAGAAAAGTTACTCATATGACTTCAACCTTCTTAAATTTGTTGAGGCTTGCCCTGATTCCCAACATATGATCTACCTTTGAGAATATTCCATGTGCACTTGAGAATAATGTGTATTCTGCTATTTTTTGGATGGAATGTTCTATATATCTATTAAGTCCTTCTGATGAAGTGTTTCATTTAAATCCACTATTTCTCTGACTTTCTGTCTGGATGATCATTCCATTGATGTAAGTGGGATGCTGAGGTCCCCTACAGTTATTGTGTTGCTGTTAATTTCTCCCTTTAGGTCTGTTAATAGTTGATTTATGTACTTTGGTGTTCCTATGTCAGGTGCATACATATTCATAAGTGTTATGTTCTCTTCGTGGAAAGTCCCTTTTATCATTATATACTGCTCGTCTTTGTCTCTCATTGTCTTTTTTATCTTGAAGTCCACTTTGTCTGATATAAGTATGGCAACACCTGCTTTATTTTGTTTTCCATTTGCTTGTAATATCATCTTCCCTCCCTTCACTCTGTGCCTATGTTTGTCTTTAGAGCTAAGATGTGTTTTCTGGAGGCAGCCTATTGTTGGGTCTTTTTTTTTAATCCGTCAAACTATGCTGTGTCTTTTGATTGGAGAATTCAATCCATTTACATTTAGAGAGATCAATGATATGTGAGTGCTTAATACCTCCATATTATCTCTTTTTTCCAGTTGTTCTATATTTCCTTTATTTCTCTTCCTTTTTATTTCTGACTGCCATTTCAGGTTGATGATTTTCTCAATTTTCTCTTTTTTTATGAATTGTTGCTCTGCTCTGATATTTTGTTTAGTGGTTACTTGAGCTTTGTATGAAAGATCTCATACATGAGATAGTCTATTTCTGATAGCCTCTTATCTCCATTAGCCTAAGCAGGTTCCATCCTTTTTGTCTTCCTCTTCTTGGTTATTGTGGTGAGTTTGTGACTAAATTGAAGTGTTTATATGTATTTTTGATGCTTTCCTTCCCTTTATCTTTTATGTTATAATTGTTTGCTAACCTTTTCTGCTAGAGAGCTGCAGTTTTCTGGTTTTGTCTACTTTTCTCCTTGCTCAAGGCTTTGTAAACCTTTGCCTTTTTGTTTCAGCTATGAGGGCTTCCTTTATCATTTGTTGTCAGGGAGGTCTAGTGTTGATGAACTCCCTCAGCTTTTGTTTATCTGGGAAAGCTTTTATTTCTCCCTCCTATCTGAAAGATAGTTTTTTTGAATAGAGTATTCTTGGCTGAAAGTTTTTGTCTTTCAATATTTTGAGTATGTCATTCCATTCTCTTCCAGCCTATAAGGTTTCTGTCTAGAAATCTGCTGAAAGCCAGGTAAGGGTTCCTTTGTATATTATTTCCTTCTGCCTTGCTGCCCTTAGTAGTTTTTTCTTTTTCATTGACTTTTGCCAATTTTACTATTATATGTCTTGGAGAGGGTCTTTTTGCATTGATGAAATTAGGAGTTCTATTGGCTTCCTGTATTTGTATGTCCAGTTCTTTGCCCAGGCTTGGGAAGTTGTCAGCTATAATTTCTTTGAACAAGCTTTCTGCTCCTTTCTCTCTCTCTTCTCCATCTGGAATATCTATAATCCTTATGTTGTTCTTCTAAATTGAGTCAAATATTTCTCAAAGAATTCCTTCATTTTTTAAAAGTCTTATTTCTCTGTCTTCCTCTACCTGAAGCATTTCTATATTTCTATCATCTAAATCACTAATTCTGTCCTCATAATGTCAACTTTATTTTTTATGGATTCTGGATTAATTTTTATCTCATCAATTGTGTTCTTCATATCCAAAATTTCTGTTTTTTTGTTATATAGCTTTAAACTCTTTGGTGAGGAATTACTTCTGCTCATTAATTTTATTCCTGAGCACACTGAACTGTCTTTCTGAGTTTTCTTGTAACTTGTTGAATTTCTTTATGACAGCTATTTTGAATTCTCTGTCACTTAGATTGCAAATTTCTGTGACTTCAGAGTTGGTTTCTAGAGACTTGTCATTTTCCTTCTGCTCTGAATTCTTACTGTAGTTTTTCACAATGTTTGATGAACTAATCCTTTGCTGGCCTATTCATGGTATTATCATGTCACAGATTCCACCTGCTACCACTGGGGGAAAGCAAAAGCTGCGTTTCTGATCCCACCATGTCTGCTGGAAGTTGTGTGGGTATGGTGGGTTCTCTCTTATGCTGGGATAGCATTCACACATGTGCCTATCTGCTGCCCCCTTCACTTACAGCTTCTCTGGCTGCTGTCCCTGGTGGTGATGTTTCTGCATTGGGCCCAAGCTAAGGCTATCTGTTGGTGCATGGCAGCACTGTAGGTGCTCCCACTAGCCAGAAAAGCACTTGCAAATGCACACAGGCTGCAACTGCCTCTTCTTACAGCCTCACAGATGTGCCTTCCCACTGGTAGGGCCATGGTGGCACAGTTGGCCCTCCTGCCAGCTGCCGAATTGTTCGCACATACTTGTAAGGCTGTTGCCATCTCTTCTTACAGTTGTGCCCAGGCGCATTCCCATTGGCATTGCTGCGGTGGCACAGTGGGTGCTCCCACTGGCTGGAAAATTGTTTGCTTGCATGCACAAGGCTACTACTGCCTCTTCTTACAGTAGTGCCAAGGCACGTTCCCACTGGCAGGGTCCCACAGCATGGTGGGTACTCCCGCCAGCTGGGTTAGCATTCACCTGCAGTCTGGGCTGTCCCTGACTCCTTTTAGAGTAGCACCAGCCACTACATGAGGAACCGCAACCTGACTTGCTGCTGCTGGTGAGGGGTAGGGGAGTGCTTACCTCTCTCTACTATTTCCTGGGGACCCAGTCCATCCACCTTCAGATGCACAGCCATGTGGGTCTGTCAGACAGCCTGTTGTGCTGTGTGGGTATCCTCCATTGGTCAATGAATGTCTGTTTAGTTATAATTCAGAAGGAGAGAGATAAAAGGAACAGCTCACTCCATCATGTCACTGACGTCACTCTAAGAAATATTTTCTTAAGTCAAGGTCAGGAAGATACTAAAGGATATTTTATTCCAAAAGTTTTAAGTTGTATCTTTTTCATTTAAGTTTTTATTCCACTTAAAATTGATAGTTGGGCATCACATAAGGACAAGATTCAATATTAGTTTTTTCTTATATGAAAATCCAAATGTTCTGTCATCATTTATTAAATAGTCTTTCTTTTCTCAATTAATCTTCTGTGCCACTTTTGTCATATACAAAATTTCTATATTTGCATGAGTCTGTTTCTGGGTGAACCCTACACTGTCTTAATTGTGATGGTTTACAATGTCTTGATATCTAGTAAGCCAAGTTCCTCTAATTTGTTCTATTTTTAAGGAATATCTTGCTTGTTTTTAGTTCTTTCTTTTCTTTTAGACAACATCAAAACTAAACTGTCAAATTCCACAAAATAACTTACTGGAATTTGCTTGGAATTTTATTGAATTTATTGATCAGTTTGGGAAAAACTTATATTTTATGAGACTGAGTCATCATATTCACAAGTATGAGATAGTTTTGATTTGGTTTGGTTTGGACAAATTGGACAAATTGGTTTGGACAAATTGGACAAATTTGATTTGGTTATTGGACCATAAAGTTCTTTGAAAAATCTAAAGGCATAGACTTCTGTGACTAGTAACTTATTAAACAAATATTCCCATGGCCGGCCCGGTGGTGCAAGTGGTTATGTGCACACACTCCGCTGCAGTGGCCCGGGGTTGGCAGGTTTGGATCCCAGGTGACACTGACGCACTGCTTGACAAGCCATGTTGTGGTGGCATCCCATATAAAGTGGAGGAAGATGGGCAAGGATGTTAGCCCAGGGCCAGTCTTCCTCAGCAGAAAAAGAGGAGGATTGGCAGATGTTAGCACTGGGCTGGTCTCCTCACACACACACAAAAAATGTTCTTGGGGAAAGTCATATAGGGATAAAGCAAGTAGGACTGGAACGGAAAGAAATCTAAAAACATATGCAATATCAGGTAAATTCCAGAAGAGGGTCATGTCACATTGATTTTGCAGGAGAACTAGGGAGTATCAATTATGCCTGGGGTATTTATTTGAAGCAACTGAGTGGAGCTTTCATTCTCCCACATCATTTAGACGTTAGCTAAGGGACTCTCTTGGGTTGGGTTGAGCATAAATTCCCAGCCACTTTTGTCTATACATTAAATAGGGAAAATGGACTCCAGTAGCCCAAGAGCAGCAAGCGCTAGTTGTCGGCAGTGAAAACACATAAAGTTCAGAGGTTAAAAAAAGGAATAAAAACAGATACGGACAAGGATATGGACAGGCATCAGCATTCCCTGTCATGATCTCCCTTTATTTGGGTGTTCTGTGATGTTTTAGGTCAAGTTGATAAATTTCTGCATCCAATTCCTTTGATTAAATTTACTCTTAGGAACTTTAGCCTTTTGTTGCCATTATAGATATAGTTCTTAAAAATTGCCTCTTCTATGTTGTTTCATATAGAAATGCAATAATTTTTTATTATTAATTGTATAGACATCTGCATTACTAAACTCTTATTATTGCTAATAATTTTTCTGTAAACATTTTTGGATTTTCTAGTAGACAATCATATAACCTTTGAATACTGTTGGTGTTGTACCTTCCTTCCTCTATCTTCATTTTTTTGTCATTGTTTTTTACATCTCTGGGTAGGAATTCTAGCATAATGTCAAATATAAACTATGAAAATAGGATTCTTGTCTTGTTCCTGATTTTAAAGATAATGTTTCTAATTTTCCCTTTAAGAATAATGTTTCATGTAGGTTTTGGGTAGATATAATTTCTCAAGGGAAGAAAGTCCCTTCTATTCTTAATTGACTAATAATTCTTATGGAAGTTGGTGTTATTATTATTTTCCCATAAAAAATACCCAAACTAACAATTTTATGAGATATGTAAACTCATTAGTAATGAAAAACTAAATATAAAACAACAATGATATATGACCTACATCTAGCACTCTAAAAAATAATTCCTCTCTGAAAATATTTTAGACTACTGATTGAATTATTTTAGTAGGTATGGGACTATTAAGGTTTTCTAATTCTTTTTGAGTCAGTTTAGTAAAAGGTTATATATGCACATTGTAATCCATTTCATCAAAGTTTTTGAAGTCATGAAATATATTCATATTTTAATTTTAGTGGTGGGGAAAGGGATCCTTTGAGATCTTCCCTTACACTTGACAGACCAGCAAGGCTTCAATGAGTGTGTCCTATTCAGGGTCTGCTTGTTCTGCATTAAGCACATTTCTCAGATAACCTAGTCTCCTATAATGCTCCTATAGTGCCATGTTTAATTTATAGATTGATGCTGGAGCCCTTAGTTGATGCCAGAACTTCCGTATAACATGGAAGGTATTTGAGATATTCTGAAAGAGTGGGAGCTAATGATGAACTCATTTCTTTGCTAAATTTTGGCATATTTTAGTGAGCTTCAGTTTGTGTGAATCTCATTTAGTGGATTACACTATATTCTAGGTTAAACTAACCATGTTGAAATGGACATAGGTTTAAAAAGTTTCTTACAAATAATCCCCATATTTAAAATAATATCAATACGGCAAACATACATACAAATCTCTTTTAGACACTGATAAGTCTCATCCATAATGTATATTTTGCTTTATAATATAAAGTATAAAGCCATTACAGTTAGTAACATGTTTTAAAATACTTTATTTCATTTTTTTCATTCTTTAATTTTGTTGATGTATTTAAAAATATAACAAATACCTCTTAGTTAAGCTGCAAATGCAGATGATTTATACGTGTATGTATAAATCAAAACTTTTTAGGAGAGAGGTAGATTAAGAAGTTAACAGATTGCTGCTCTATTAGCCCACCATGTTTGTTTTCTTCCTCACACTACTGCAATGTTTAATTGTTTCTTTGCTTCTTTGTCCATTTTATTCCTTGAGGGCAGAGACCCTCTTTGTCTTGTCCACTATAGTATCCTCAGCACCTACCACAGTGTCCGGCGCATAGTAGCAATTGCTAACATTTACCTAGCACACGCTATGTGTAAGGCAGTGTTCTATGCTTTATACACTGTCTCTCTTTTTCTGTACTGAGGTAAAATGTGCATAACATAAAATTGACAATTTAAAATGTATGGTGGAGTGAAGGTAGTATATTCACATGTTGTGCAACCACCACCTCTATTTAATTACAAAATAATTCACCACCCACAAAGGAAACCCCATGCTCATCAAGCAGTCACTATCCATTCCCCTCTTCCCTCAAGCACTAGAAACCAGTAATCTACTCTCTGTCTCTCTGGCTTTATCTATTCCGGATATTTTATATAAAAGAAATCATGCAACATGTGACCTTTTATGTCTTGCTTCTTTCATTTAGCATAATGTTTTCAGGGTTCCTCCACACTGTAGCATGTATCGTTACTTCATTCCTTTTTTAATGGATGAATAATATTCCATTATATAAATATAACCTATTTTCTTTATTCAATCACCAGTTGATGGACATCTGGGCTGTTTCTGCCTTTTAGCTATTGTGAATACTGCTCTAT
This sequence comes from Diceros bicornis minor, assembly GCF_020826845.1. Lineage (NCBI taxonomy): Eukaryota > Metazoa > Chordata > Mammalia > Perissodactyla > Rhinocerotidae > Diceros > Diceros bicornis. The sequence goes on from NC_080770.1 coordinate 20,829,727, forward strand.
GAACATTTGTGTATAAGTACTTGTTTAAATACCTATTTTCATTTCTTTTGGGTATATACCTAGGAGTGGAATTGCTGGGTCATATGGTAATCCTACGTTTAACTTTTTGAAGAAATGCCAAAATGTTTTCCACAGCAGCTGCAACATTTTATATTCTCACCAGTAATGTACAATATCTCCAAATCCTTGCAAACACTTGTTCATTTCCATTTTTGATTATAGCCATGCTAGTAGGTATGAAGTGGTATCTCATTGTGATTTTAATTTGCATTTTACTAATGACCCAGCAACTTGAACCAGGAGTGAGGGTTGCTGTTCCCTTGGCTGCCACAGTTCTAGGGTGTGGGTTATGGTGGGCAGGCAATTGAAAACTCCACAGAACTCTCTTACTGCAAAGCAGCTGCCTCATTCTTCACCAACCTTTCCCTGGCTGTTGTTAGTTTTTGACTAGATTCAAGGATTCTGCAAAAGTTGATGCTGACAGTTTTTACCAGCTCATTAGTTGTTCCTGTGTGGGGGGGAGGAATGGAGCCCTGGAGTTCCCTACTCTGCTATTTTCAGTAATAACACTCCTTCATTGCCTCTTATAATCACCATAATTCTCTGAGGTAGATAACTGTATTACCTCCGTTCTACAGATGAGTGAACTGAGGCAGAGAGAAGTTAAGTAACTGGCCCAAGAACATAGAACCATAAATAGTGGAGCCTGGATCAAGAGCATGGAATCTTTACTGTACTGAGTCTTCTAGGTACTTGATAAATGTTTATGGCATGGAATACAGCAGAATATGGAAGTTAAACTTTCTCCTTGTGTGGTAATAGTTTGGACTCTGGTTTTAGTTCAATCATGAAGGTCTATTGAAGTCTGAAGCTTTTTGAGTATACTAATAAATAAACTTTGAAGGGAAAAGAGGAGAGAGAGAGGCCAGCAAATGAGGAAGTATGGTTCAGAAAATGCAATGTACATACCCAATCATTTTATATTTTACTTCTGGCCACACAAAGTGCATTTCCTAGCCCCTTTACATCCATGTGGGTTTTTGTCACTAATGGGTGGAAATGACGTACCCCAATTTAAGCTTGGTCCACACAATGTCCCCAGTGATCCTTAATCTCTCTTTGGTCATTGGCTAGCTAGGTGTTGACTACCCAGTAGATGGTCCTGAAGTCCTGGGAGACTGGGAGTATCACAAGATGGAATGGGTCTGTATCCAAGAGTCACAGTTTGGTGGACAGCTGCCTGTGGGACCTGCCTGATTAGGCAAATCTGCACTGGACTTTTAGTTTGAATGAGAAATAAACTTTTTTGGGATAAAGCCACTGAGATTTGGGGTTGTTTTGTATTATTACAGCACTTCTAACTCATTCCAATTAATACAGGGTGCTAATAGATAGGGTTACTAATGAAATTATGCAAGAAAATGAGTATTAGGAGAAGTAAGGATGGGGGTACCTAGGAAGGGCTGGATGAATGGACCATTCTGAGAAGCACTAACCTTGGGAGCAGAAGCTGTCCTGGGTAGAGCCCTTGCCATGCTGTACCTTGGTATTGCACTGATCACCATCCCTCTAACCCTGTGGACACCTCTCCACAATGCCCTCAGCCACCTGGAGCCAGTGGGTGAACTCTTCACAACCACTGGGTTAGTGGGGGAGGAAGATCACAACTTTACTTGGGGTTGTTTCTGAACATCCCCAAGAGCATACTTGAGACCACTGAGCTAGGTGAGTAGTTTGTGGAGCAGCACTGCATTACAGAATAAATGAATGTAAAATGCTGATAATCATATCTGCCCTGCCTTATACACAACATCCTGATGAACAAAGGTGTTAATGGATGAGAAAATTATTTTTACAAAATTTAATACATAAACAAGAGAAAACACAATTCTTACTAATGACAGTCCTCAATTCTAGGCTGCCTCTGGGTTCTGCTGTTGAAAATATTGAGATGGCTTCCTAATCCCATATTACTTCCCTAAAATGCATCATATGTACTTGATTGACCACGCCATGAGGTAAGGTGCCATGTTGTGTGTGTGTGTCTCTTTTTTATTTGACCCTTCTTAATCCCAAACCCCACTCAAAGGTGTCAGTTCCTCTTGGATGGAAGGTTGAAACAGATAGGCTGAAGGCCACAGAGGTGAGGTGACCTTGACAAGGTTGTAGATTTTCTGAGTCAGATTCTAGCTCTTGATTTCCACCATTTTACCCACATTTTCATTAACTTTTCTGAGCTAATATTTTCTTTTTGTTAAAATGAGATGTTAGATCTATATAAACTTTTGATGTCGATACCAGATTTTATTTTCCATGATTTCAAGAAAAATTTAACAGGTTGCTTAGAATTTCATTTTAACAGAGGGCCACTGGGTACTCTGGGAAATGTAGCTAAGGTAAGTAAAGGGAAAATTCCAGAAGGCTTTTGGATTCACACTTTAAAAAATTGCATTTGAGTCTTTAAATATACTAAGGATGATAGCAGAATTCATCTCTGGGTGAGTATTACTGTTTTTTTAGGTAAACATTTTCCTAACCATTTTATTTTTATGGAGGCAAGGTCCTGAGTCTCTGGTGAGGAGAAATTGAGGCAAAGAAGAACTAAGATGCTCTGCTTAGTAATATATGATAAAATACAAAATAATAAAAGTAAAAACGTGACTCTCATCGTTGGAGAAGTTCTAATGATGCAAACTGGTTTTTGCTTTCTTCAAGGGGTTGGAGGAAGACATTTGGTGCTCTGGATTGGGGAAGAAAAGATCTGCAAGTGGGATGAGACTTGAGTGGAAGCAGGAGCCCAAAAGCTGGAGGTAAGCTGGTCCAGAGACTCCCTGGAATGTCGTGTGGTTGGCGGCCACTGGGAGCACTGGTGTCTGATGGTAAAATTTAAGAGTTCTTTTTTACTACTTTACTTCCTTTATGATATCCTTAGGTCATATAATTCAGCCAATCATCTATATGCTGAAAGGAAGAAAGGGAGGCATGGAGTGGCACAGATGTGGTGATGAGGTGGCTAGATGCACACGGTTAGGGAAGAGTAACTGATGAGTAATATTGACAATAATAATGATGGTCATGTTAATAATAGTAGTAGTGATAGAAAATACTTACATAGCAATCACTACCTGCCAGTCATTGTTCTAAGCATTTTATATAAGTTATCTTATTTATCCTCATAACGACCTTATGAGGTAGGTGTTATTTTTTCTCCAGCTTCATTGAGATCTTATTGACTTATATGTAAGTTTAAGGTGTACATCATGATATTTGATATAAATATACATTGTGAAATGATTACCACCATAAGGTTAGTTAACTCCTCTATCCTCTCACATAATTATCATTTGTGTGGGTGTGTGGTGATAACATTTAAGATCTAATCTCTTAACAACTTTCAAGTATACAATACACTGTTGTTAATTATAGTCAACAAAGTGTGCATTAGATCCCCAGATAGGCACTATTTTAGCCCCATTTTACAGATGAGGAAACTGAGGCACAGAAAATTAAAAGGTTAAATTATTTTCCCAAAAAGAAAAACTTGGAGCAGAAACCTGGTGGAGAGTAAATTCCTCCAGGCACCCAAGATAGCATGTTAAGCTGTTTTATTGGGAGAGCAACATAAAGTGTGACCTTGGAAGGTTGGAAAATCTGGGGCCACAGGTTTGGCACTTGTGATGAACTTTGTCCACTTCTCTATATTTCCACACCCTGGCCCTGGGCCACATTCAGTAAATGTGGTGGCCTCTGAGACAGCATCTCACAAGACTACGATGTTTAAATTCCTGGTCCAGTGCCAACTTCTTCCAGCTGGCTGGGAGGAGAGAGTTGGTCCCTTTCAGGAGCTGACTCCCCAGCTCAGACACTCAGGGAAGTCACTTTCCACTTGTTTGAGTCTTCAGGGCAAGAAGAACAGTGGGATTAAGGTGTTCCCAATCTGGTTGGGTCACATATTCAGTGATTTCATCCCAGCGGCCTGATATCAAGGCTTTAGAGCTGGGACCATCTAGGCGATGGAGCAGCCATTTCTCCCTGTCACTCTCCTCCCCCTCTGACTCCAGAGAGCCAGCAGGGACTCAGGCCCAGCTTTAGGTGAGTTCAGTGCTGTGATGGTTGCAACATGTGGCATGCTGGGAACCGCTCTTACAGGCAGAATCCAACATTTCAACTTGTATTTCAGAATTTTCAATCCTCCAGATGTTTTCTAGAGAAAATATCCAAGCAAGAGAACAAACTATATATTATTCAAATATTTCAACTTGGCTGTACAAGTAAGTTTTCCTTCATTGTTGATGTCTTTTCTATTAAATTCAAATTTTCTATGATTTCCTATGTAAAAAGTCAATGATATAACCTATTTGACTCTTTGTAATGACCCTAAGTCCATTCTTCTCTTTTCTGAATTTTGATGTTTGCAAAATCCTATCTTATACCTGGTATTAGGGTTTGAATTGAGCAGAAAAAGATATATAATTAATAACAATTAACAACCTACATTTTGTTTCCCTAGAACTTTGTAGTGTCTGCAATCTGTTCATTTATTTTCTCATCGGATCTTCTCAACACCCTTCAGAGGCAGGTAAAAGAAGTAGTGGTATCCCTATTTTACAAAGGAAGAAACTGAGGCTCAAACTGGCTGAATTAAGGAGCTGGGACCTCCACGGTTGATGGCTATTTCAGAATCTCAGGATCCAATAGCATTAAGAACATGCCATCAGACCCAGACACAGAATGTCCCAATGCAGCTTAGTGAGTCCCCCAGTCATTTGGAATTGTAGTAAAATTCTTTTACATTATTTCTTCACCTGTCCTCTACCAGCTCCTTTTGTTTCATAAAAATACAAGAAGATAGATAAGACAGAATTTTCTCAAGCTCTTTCCTAAAAAGACTCAGGTTCTTTTTAATCTAACATGTTTTCAGCCATCTCTATTTGTGAAGATCAATGCATTTACCTGGCAATTCCATGACACCTTTTTCTGTGATTCCGCAGCATTCTGTAAAAGAAATTCTTTTGATTCTTTTCCTTTCTCTGTTTGAAACTATCACAATTATAGTTGGGAGCTGAAAGCATCAGCTACGGTCAGTGGCACAGGAGATGGATGGGGAGACCTGAGGGGCTATCAGCCAGGGGCCAGGAGGTGGCGGTGGGAAGGGACCCAGGTGAGTGTTGAGCATGTCTGTGCAGTGTGAGACAGAGTGCATGGTGCTGAAGGAACTGAGTTTAGTATTTGTGAGTAGATTTAGGGTGGTTTCCCACTCTTTGTATCCAGGTTAGGGTGGGACTACCCCTCATGCTCATATAATTCTTTGGGCAAATTTCTATCACAGCCTGAATACCCTGCGCTCTGTGAAGATAGGGACCAAGCTCATTTCATCTGCTGCTTCCCCAGCAACAAACCCAATACCTGACGTAATACCTGTTGACTGAACGAATGAGTGAATGAAAAGAGGATCTAAGACTCTTTCCCACACCTCAACTCTATTTTAATCTGATTTGATTTTATTCTAGGAAATATTCTAGTATTCTAATAATTCTGGGAAGTATTCATTGATCCACTGAGGGTGCAAGGCTCCATCAGCATGAAAACTGATCAGAAGGGGACCAGAGTTGTGAAGACCACAATAGGATTTTGAAATACACTAAACTGCTCCTTTCCTAGGTTAACACTGTAATATTTTCTTTCTTTTTAAAATACAAATATTCAAAGAGTTACTCATATCTGTGAGAATGCCAGAGGGCTTTTTAAATTGGTTTATATTGTTATTCCCAGCTGACCACAATTGACCATTTAGTACTTCAGGATCATTCCTTTCAAACCCTTGATGTATATTCAAATAGCTTTAGTTAAAATCCAGACTGGGCACTTTCTGACAGGCGGAGTAAGCTTGAGCATCCTACTTCTCTTCTCTTTGACACAACTTCTTCATCGTAAAGATAGCGCCCCTCTATTTAGGATTATTGTGGAAACTGAATGAGATAATGCATGTAGCAAGCTTAGTACAGAGCCTAAAAAGTATTAAATGTCAATACATGTTTGTTTTCACTCTCTCTCTCTAAAAACAATCTCTATTCCTTGGCTGTTCACTTTCTGACTCCTCCTCCTCCCCACCATCCTTTTAGTGAGACTTTCCCCCCTTGTCTGTAAGTCAGAAAATTTTTCTACAAACAACCATAGAATAATCTTTGATATCAAACCTTGGCTGAATGAAGGAGGCTTTCCTGATTTAGAAGAAATTCTCTTGAAACCCCAACCACAGGTTACAGATTTCCTCGGTTGGTGGATTCCCTGAAATCTGTCTCCTCATGACCAAGATGCTGCAATACAACCAAGAGATGGAAATACATGTTTGGAGGCCTAGACCCAAGGTCCCAATCCATTAGCTTTTTTCTGTGCTTTAGGTTGATATGTCTGCAAAGAATCTGGAACATGGAAGATGAATTCTCTCATTACTAAGGTTGTAGCTAGGTCCATTTTCTTCCCAGGTCCCAGGGGAAGGTACTTTTTGGTAGTATAATTGTGTGTCATCCTTTCAAACCTACAGGGAATCCAGGGAGCTGGGGATGAACTCCACCTTTCTTTGGCTTACAAATAATTTGAATGTTATATTCCCTTTATGGTTTTCTGTATCTCATCTTTCAATGTGCATGCAGAATGTTTAGCATTCTTCTTTCAGACTTGCAACTGCTGAGATAAGTAACTTTGGAGACGCACAGACCAAAACTAGTGGGTTGGTGGCCAGGTATTAAAGGAGTGATCTGGATCAGAGTGGTCTCTAGGGTTCTTAAGGGGATAACTGGGGAAAAAAGTGAAAACAGATTTTAATCCTTTAGATAACACACAAAAGAAGAAACTGAGGCATAAAGAGGTTAAAAACCTGCTGAAGGTCACATCATCAGTAAGTGCCACGGCTGAGATTTCAATTTAGGTCTCAGGTGATGGTGAGGTTGCAACATGAGAGCAGTGGCTCAACACACAAGGACACAGTTCACTTCACTAACAGACCTAGTGAGTTATAGCTGATAACACTCTCTCTACCTCCAGCTTGCCTCACTTCACAGGTGAGAACCCTATGGCTCAGGAAGCTGAAGTGAATTTCCAAAGGTTTCACAGTTACTTTGTGGCAGAATCAGGACTAGAACCCAGACTTCCTGACTCCTAGTCAAACACTATTTCCACCAAATTGTGCTGCTTAGGAAAGAAAGAATTATGACACTCTCGGACAGTTTGACTAACCTAATAGAATGATGCAATGAAAAGCGTGTGGGTTTGATATGGGATATAGCTGTGGTCAAATTCTGTTTTACCACTTACTAGCCTTGGGACGGTAGGTATGAGAAGAAATTTCACTGATATTTAATTTAATCATCGATGAAAGGTAAAATACAACCTACTTTTCAGTCTCATTGTAATGATGAAACAGTAAGGTGCATAATAAAGTGCTGAGTTATACATTCAAATAGACCAATTAGACGGACATATAATTTTCTCTACCAGTTCCAACAACTGAATTGGGAAGAAATCTCATGAGGCTAGGAGGCCCATCCAGGATCCTGAGATTGGGAAACATTGATTATCCATTAAGTTAATTCTAAGTTCACTCTAAATTACTCTTTATAGCTTTAACAATTTCCAAAAGAGAGGATATATTGGATAGAAAACATAGGAAGTTTTTCAACATCGACAATGGTCAAAAAATATGAATTAAAAAAAGAAAGATTAAATTTAGCAAAAAAACAAAACAAAACAAAAAAAACCCTGATATCCATTACTGGCTAGGGTGAAAGAAATAAGTAATTTACTACATTTTGGTGATAGCTATTTACATTGACACTGCCCATTTGGTGAAAGATAGAAAAAGTCTTTATAGTATCTATACCCCTCTGTTCAGTATGTACAGCTGAGAAATTATCCTAGGGACCCAGAAATGATTTAATGCATCATGAAGTTCTTCATGGTATTAAAAACTATGACTCATTGCTGGATATATATATACTTGACAGTATAGTACGCAATCATTAAAAACAATGCTTTTAAAGAGTTTATAATGGTATGGGAAAATGTTTAAGTTATAATATTAATCAGAATAATAAATTAAGTTATGGTATTATTTCAGAAGTATAAATGAGAAGTGAACAAAAATATACATACAGAAGAAAGAATGGAAAAATATATTAGAAAGTTTATAGTTTTTCCTTTAGGATATCAGTAATAAGAGTAATTTTTTCTCCCTCTATAAATATTTTCTACACTATATCTAATCATCATGAGTTATCTTTCTAGTTACTTTCTCCCCCTTTCCATAGAGGATCTGCTGATACACAACCTTGCCAAAAACCAGAGCTAGCAACTTTGTCTTCCTTCTGTTACCTTTGTCTTCTCTGTAGGCTGAGTAATCTGGGTTCTGAGAGGACATATTATGGTGTAAGAGCAGGGTATAGGCTGGGGAGTCAGAAGACATGGTTTCTGTGTTCAATCTCCCACAATTTAGCTTCTCTGATTTGGGCTGGCAACTTGTATTTCTAGGTCAAAATGTTAGCCTATTCAAATCAAAGATGTTTGCACCAGATTATCACAAAACTCACTGTTCTTAGTGGCTTTTTTAGCAAAGAAAATGGAAAGTGATTGTTCAAGACGTCCCCTGTAGCCCATAAATGGATGAGACCCTTGACCGGTTTTTGAACCCAGATCACTTAGGATTGTGGGAGATTTCTGTCTGAGAAGAGATTAGGGAACCGTACAGTTTCTCATGGCATTTTTTCTTCCTGCAGGAACTTTCTTTAATCCTATCTAGGCATTTAACACACATATCATTCAAAACAGGAGAGGAAGACCAGATGATGCAGAAGGATGGACCAGATGAACTGTTAAGAATCCTATTGGTTCTAACACTCTGCCGTGTTATAATGTAATAAAAATTTTGATAAGAAGCTATCAACCTCCTCAGATCCAGGTATTCTAAGTTTCCTTTTTTTCTGGTTTTAGTCTTTTATTCATTCAACAGATATTCATTGAGCACTGATCTAGGTCTGGCAATATGGATATTAAACACAAAAAATTCCTGCCTTCAAGAGACTCTGAGTGTAAGGTGGGAGAGTGGAGGGACACGAATACAACATAATGTGCAAAAAGCTAGGATGGAGATGGAACCTAAGAGCTATAGGAATAGAGTGGAAATCCTTACAATCGAGCATCAGATGTGGGAAGAGATCATCTTCCTTGTGGGGATGATATCTGAGCCTAATTTTGAAGGAAGTATGAGAGTAATCCAGTAGAATTTGGAATGTGTGTATGATGGGGGAATAGCATGTGGAAGGCAATGAGGTACGAGTGAGCATGACTTGATCAGGGAATTTAGGGTAGTTTAATATGGCTAAAACACATTGGATGGGAGCTGAAAGATAACATGAATATGTCAGTAGGGTCCAGGGACTTGTAATGAGACTAAAATTTTGATTTTATCTTGAAGGTAAAGAGGATCCTTCGGAGAATTTTATACTGGGTAATAACCTGACTGAATGATTAAATTTTATAAATATCACTGTGGCCACAGTTTGGAAGATTAAGCAGGTATCTAGGTCAGACATGAGGCAGGGGAGACCAGCTATGATGTTGTTGGAGCAACCATCAGCCTATTTTGCTAATTGATTTAATTCTAGTGTCTAGAACTATGGTTGGGACATGCTAGGTGCTCAAAAATATTTTTGGAATAAATAAATGAATGGATGGATAGATGAAGCTTAAAGTACAAGATTTGATAAGATGTGGTGGGTAATTTTGGAATTATGAGATGGACTAGCAAAGGGAGAAGTCAAAAATGACTCCCATGTCTATGGTGAAGAGTAGAGGAAATATAGAAAATACAGAAGGAGGAGCAAGTGAGGTGGGGTGAGATGAGGAATTCAGCTTTTGAGGAAATGCCCATGTGCATTGAGAAGGGCAATTGGGAGCTGGAAGTGTGGATCTAAAAAAGCAACTGTAAACAATATTTAGGGAAATTATTTTCCCATAACTGGTTATTTTTAATGAACTAAAGTTGATATATACACATATAATTATAACTTATATTACAAAAAACTCCATGAATATATTTTCAACCTGAAAAAAAGAATTCATTCTTATTGGTTAAAATGCATGAGATGAAATGTTTTAGGAATTATTTTATCTGTTATTTAACTTTGCATTTTGTCAAAATTACTAATTAGAAATACAGAAAATGATTTGCATTATTAGCAAGTCCGTGCCATGGGATTCAGGATTTGGGTTATTTATATTCCACAAACACTAATTTCCCCCAATTTCTTGAAATGTCTTGAAAGAGGTAGTAACAAATATTTCTTGGAAATTCTCTTTTCACCTAAGTCCTTGCTGTAGCTCAGGATTCATGGACAATCCACGAAACATCACAGAATTTTTCATGCTGGGACTCTCACAGAACCCTGAGGTGCAGAGAGTTTTATTTGTGCTCTTTTTGGTCGTCTACCTGGTCTCTGTTGGGGGCAACCTACTCATCATTCTCACCACCATCTTCAGCCCCACCTTGGGCTCCCCTATGTACTTTTTCCTCTCATGTTTGGCCTTTATTGATACTTGTTATTCCTCATGTATGACTCCCAAACTCATTGCTGACTCCTTGTATGAAGGGAGAGCCATCTCTTTTGAGGGCTGCATGACTCAATTCTTTGTTGCCCATTTATTGGGAGGAACTGAGATCATTCTGCTCACATTCATGGCCTATGACCGCTATGTGGCCATCTGCAAGCCGCTGTACTACATGACCATCATGACCAGGCATCTCTGTGCCCTGCTGGTGGGGGTGGCTTGGTTGGGGGGCTTCCTGCATTCATTGGTTCAGCTCCTCCTGGTCCTTCAGTTGCCCTTCTGTGGGCCAAATGTAATCAATCATTTTGTTTGTGACCTGTACCCCTTGCTGGAACTCGCCTGTACCAACACATATGTCATCGGTCTACTGGTGGTCGCCAACAGCGGTGTGATCTGCCTGCTGAACTTCCTCATGCTGGCTGCCTCCTATATTGTCATCCTGCGCTCCTTGAGGTCTCACGGTGCAGAGGGGAGACGCAAAGCCCTCTCCACCTGTGGGGCCCACTTCACTGTTGTTTCCCTGTTCTTTGTGCCCTGTATATTTATTTACATGCGGCCATCATCTACTTTGTCCATAGACAAAATAGTGGCTGTGTTTTATTGTATTTTGACACCCATGTTTAACCCTTTGATTTATACACTGAGAAATGTAGAGGTAAAAAATGCCATGAAGAATCTTTCGAAAAAATAAGCAATTGTGACAGAGGATACAGGTTCAGTAGGGAAGGAGATAACCAGTCAATCTTAGTAAGAATTCATATTGTCGTGATGAGAGCTGAGAGACCATCAAAAATTTTCAGAGTAAAGTTGATTTGAAAGTTTGGCATTATGTCTAATCTATTTTATGTCCTATAATAATGACCAGGCAAATGATTATATACCCCTTTAATTTCTTTTTAACAGTTTACACTAAATTGCAGAACATGGGTGTTTCCCACTCTCTCTCTCTCTCTCACCTTTGTCTGAGATGGAGTCTTCATCAACCTGGGGTATTGAGAGTCTATGATGAGAAGAATCCCCTTGTTGAAATGTTACTAACCTAGTCTTCCAACTTTGCATGCCATAATATTGATCAGAGTAGTTATTGATAGTTCACCTATATCTGATTTCTATCTACAATAATGTCAGAAAGAAGCTGTAGCTTGGGACTTTGAGAATAAAGAAAATATATTTAGGAATGATTGAACTCAGATCATGGAAGTGTATAGAATAGGTTTATACCAAAATTAACACAAGCATGATTATATATAATAAACTATAATGTGTTGTGAAATTCTGAAACAAATGTGTAAATGTGACCACACACACACAAATGATGTATAGTTTATTGAGCACTGACTTGGTGTTAGGCATTATGTGAATCACTTTATGAAAAGGATCTCATATTGTCTCATAAGAAGTTGACATGGTTTGCTTTTTTATTTTTTTCTGCTGGGAAAAATTCGCTCTGAACTAACATCTGTTGCCAATCTTCCTCTGTTTTTTTTTCTCCCCAAAGCCACAGTACATAGTTGTATATTTTAGTTGTAAGTCCTTCTAGTTCTTCTGTGTGAGGCAGTGCCACAGCATTGTTATTGACAGATGAGTGGTGTGGTTCCAGGCCCAGGAATTGAACCCAGGCTGCCGAAGTGGAGCACATCAAATTTTAACTGCTAGGCCATCAGGGCTGGCTCTGGTTTGCTTTTTAAAAATGAAGAAACTGTATTCACAGAGGCTGAGTTACTTAGAAAGGTTGAGCTGGAATTTAAATCCAGATCTTTCTGCCTTAAAGTCTGATCTTGTCAAAATATGCAGTGCTTTAATATCTGCTGATTTTCCACTGCATGTTTTATTTTGTTCATGCTTTCTGCTTGTAAACTGTTATCAATGTCCTTATCGTCAATCTCTAATATGCACTGTCCCAGGCTTATTTGAAGTCCAGAGTCATTATCAAGTACATCATCGAGGAGGCTTTGACTCTCATCCACTTGGTAAAATGCCTGTCCTTGTAACTTGTCACCATGAGATGCCTTTGTTTTCCATTTGTATGTCTCATTATAACTTAAACCTTTTGAGTTTGCTGGTCAGCTGTCTCAGGTGTTCTGCTTCGGGGCTGCATTTTGTTGATAACACAGTGAATGGAAATTTTGAAAATATTTCTTTGGAAGGAAGAAGAATATAGACACAGGTGAAAAATCTCATTAGATATAAGAACATTTCCTATGCAATACTATTAGATGTTTTCCTGGTGTCGGTAGCTCGTAATTTTATTGTTTCACATCAAATGCTAGTAAGATACATGTTCCCCCACAATTTTATGTTCCCAGGTACAGAGATTCTGTTTGTCTATTTAAAAAAGGTGGCATTTATCTATTCATCTATATTTGTTGTCATAGAAAATGTTTACAATATGATATGGAATTTAAAAATCAGGTTGTGAAACCACATGTAGCCCAGAGATGTACATTTTTTTACTTTATTTCTGCCTGTGCAGGTATGGATAGGGATGTGTTTGCACGTAGGTTTATCAAAATAACGAAAGTCCTTAACATTGTGGTTGGAGTCTAGTTTACTTTGAACTTTTGTTTTCTCTGCGTCCTCCTGAATCTTGGCCATTGACACAGACTAGGTTGTGGGAAGTGTGCAGCACAATGAGACAACTAAAGCCAAGTTTCCAGAGGCAGAAAGCATCGGGGGCATCAAAGAGAGCAGGACACTTAGGAGAGTCATCCCATGAAGTTGTGTGTGAATTCCGGGGCCCACTTCTGAGCTGCAACTGTGTGGGTCTGAACTTATACAACATACCAGTCTTTGAGAATGACATTACAAGGTTGACCACCACCAAGTCACAGACTGGCCACTGGGTGGCACACGTGACGAGTCTGGATAACACTGTAAAAGATTTGATAACTGAACTGACATTGGAATCACAGTCCAGAGAAGGTGGTTTGGAAATTGCCACCTGCCTTGCCACTGACAATGTTAATTGCCTGCTAAAACTAAAAATTTAACATTCTCCTTAATTTAAAAAGATCTGAAGTATCATAACATAATATTCACAATATCCAGGATACAATCCCATGTTACTCAGTATACAAAGAAGCAGGAAACCTCAACCTGCAAAGGAAAAAACAATCAGCGGGTGCCAATCCTGCAATTACACAGATATTGGAATTTTCAGACAAAGACTTTAAAGCAACCATTTTAACGATAATCCCATAAGTCAGAGAGAGCATACTTGAAACAAACGAGAGATACAAAGTATCAGCAAAGAAATAGAAATTATAAAGTAGAATAAAATTTCAAATTGATAACTGAAAGATACAATAACCAAAATTAAAAATTCACTGGCTGAGCTCAATGGCGCACTGGAAATATTAGAGTCAGTGAACTTGAAGATGGATCAAACCACAGAGAGAAAAATAGATTTAAAAAAAGGATAGAGTCTCAGAGACTTGTGAGGCAATACTGAATGTCTAACATTCATGCTATCAGAGTCTCAGAAAAAAAGAAGAAAGAATGTGGTTCAGAGGAAAACATTTGAAAAAATAATGGGTGAAAACTTCCAAGTATTGGTGAAAGATACAAACTTACAGATTCAAGAAGCTCTGCAAATCTCAAACCGGATGAACTTAAAGAAAGAAATTCGCCCCAGACACATCATAATCAAACTATGAGAAACCAGGACAAAGAAAAAACATCTTTGAGTTTTAAAGCGGAACACCTGTGTATCCACAAACCATGTCAAGAAGTAGAAGATTTCTAGCCCTTCCAGAACCTGTTACATCTCTTCCCAATCACACCTCTTTCTCCTCCATCAAAGGCCAACGCTAATCTGACTTTTATGATAAAACTGTTTTACTTTTCTTTATACTTTTATCCATTTACCACCTAAGTACACCCCCCTTGCTTGGTCTACGTTAAAATTTCGAATAAATGCAATCATACAGTATGTAATCTTTTGTTTCCGGATTCTTTGGCTCCACATCGTGTTTGTGAGATTCATTCATGTTGTTATACGCACCTGTAGTTCACTTATTTTCATAGGTCTGTTAGTCCATTGTGTGAAACACCATATATTTTTTTATCTGTTCTATTGATGACGGACATTTAAGTTGTTTCCACTTTTGTGCTATTACGAATAGCTCTACTAACGCCCTCAGTGATGTGTCTTCCAGCGCACAGATGCACACATTTCTCTTGGGTTTATACCTAGGAGTGGAGTTTCTGAGTCCTAGGTTATACGAATATTTGACATTAGCTAACAATCTCCAGTAGTTTTCTAATATGTACTTGGAAAACAATATACGTTTCCAGCAGCAGCATATGAGAGATCCTATTCCTCCATATTGATGACAAACAGTAGGTATTGACAGTTCTTTTAATTTTGACATGTAGAAGGAACACTGCAGTAGTATTTTATTGTGGTTCTCCATCATAGTTCTCAGATGATTAAAGAAGTGAGCCCCCTTTATATGTTTGCTGGCCACTGGATATTTTCTTTGTGAAGTGCTATTCAAATATCATGTTCAAATCTCTGTGTTTATCTTATTGATTTTTAAGTGTTCTTTATATATTCTGTATCAGTCCTGGTTCTCTGAGAATCAGAAGCTAAGACACAGTAGAAGTGTAAGAGATTTATTGGGAGAAACACTGGTGAGGGAAGGTAGGAAGAAGCACCAAGAGTGATGCAGGTCTGACTCCTGTGAAGCAGAGATGGGTAAAAGGAAGGAAGGAAGGTCATAGACTGCAATGTAGTTCTAAGAAATTTTTCAGACTTTTTAACTCTGAGTTAAAAGTGAAGAATAGAAATTTGAGGTTGGGGAGAGGAATTATGAAGAAATTGAAGAACTTTTTAAATGGTTCTTAAGGAAAATTGGGAATATGTGTTGATTAAATAAATATAGTAGGATTGCTAGGCCATGTTGATGGGCCTTTTGAAGTTGGTGACATGAATTTATAGTGGACTAACTCCTCCCTATTTTGTGACTTTTTCTAGAAGTTCAGGGAACAGATTTGGAGAAGGATTAGACTAAGATTCATTCAGTACTGAGGAATTGCTCTACACATGTGCTGAAGAGGCAAGAGTTTTGGAAACGTAAAAGGTTGCAAATTTTATGGAGGAAAATTTGCTGCATATATCAATTAAACATGTATATCCTTGTCAATATTTATCAGTGTTAAAAATATACATAAAATGTATGAACTTGTCAATTCCATATATTTGATTTTGTAATTATTCTATTTGTTTATGCCCTTGCTTTGTTTTGGAGGTGGCTACTGCCCCTTTTAGAATGTAAGCCCCATGCTGCCAGGGACCATGTCTGTCTTATTCACTATGTTATTCCTGGCATTTCGGAAAGTGCTGTATTTTATTAGGTGGGGCCTGAAAACATACTTATTAAATGATTGAAATGGTGGAAGTTTAATTTCAATTCGGGTTATTCTGACTCTAGTTTTCTTGATCTTTTAGCACTCCACACAGTGGAGGTGTGGATAAAGGACAATGGTACTTTTCGTTCAGTTTTGAGGGGGGAAATGAAAGAGATGATGTATATGAAAGGGCCTAGGATCCATGCCTAGAACACAGATGATACTCAATACATGCTGTTGATTTTTGTTGTTGTTCAGTCAGCAATTTCCCTAAAGATGCTTACACTTCAATACCAGTTCCTGAAATATCCTAACTCCCTTTTCCTACAGACAATTTATGGTCTCTGTCTAGACCCTAGAAGGACATTGGGCACTTCTAGGAGGCAGAATAGAAGTCATTTCCTTGAGACCAAAACTATATTCAAAGGGACTAATTAAATGATGGCATCAACGTTGTTATCACCTGTGAATGAGGTGAAATCTGGTTCCAACACCGCTTCAGCAAGTGATCCTGTGAGGGGAGAATTAGCCTCCCCCAGAGAGGAAGAAAGCACATAGCGTGGATAATCCCTACGTTATCACTCCTATCTTATAAATAACCCTTTCCAGTGGAAGGAGAAAGCTTCTCTGAGTCTGTGCTGATAGGCAATGTTAGCAGAAAGCAGAGCTAACAAGCCAGCCACTCCTTCTGTGAGGCCTTCTTCCCTAGTAGCAGCAGCAGTGCTTCTCTGCTTTCTATAGAGAGAGTAGACAATGGAACGTGGAGGTTATATTGGAAAGGGCACTGGCTGGAGCGACAAGTGACCTGGATTCCAGCTGCACCTCTGCCATGAACAACACGTGTGACTTTGGACCAGCTGCACCTAATCTCTCTGAGTCTTAGATCCACTTTAAAATGGAGACAATTGGAAAAGATGATTTTCAGTATCATGGGGTTCTTCAGCAAATAAAAGAGAAATGGATAATGGAACAAATTTCAGTTGCTTGTAAATGAATCACTCTCTCTTTAGTTTTCCCCTGCTACTATTCTAAGAAACTTTCAGCTCAGATGAGTTTCTGTCATCAATAGCAATTGCCCAATCTGTGCTTTGCCTCAATGTAAAAAACAATTTGAAGTTCATCCAGGAGTTTAATCATATGAAACAGTGAAATTTGGGATGCTGTGTTTGGAGCTGGGCGAGGTGACCCTTGAAGAACTCTTCTAAGTCTACCATTCCATGGTGTTAGGATGTAAAAACAAAACAAAGCAAAACAACTGGCAACCTGTTGGTGTTCTCACATCCAGTCAATGTAAGTTTTCCATAAGCTATTTTTAAAATTAAATAAAAGAAAAATGCAACTCAAATAAAAATGTATTGGAATAATTTTACTGAAATTCTCACAATTTTCTACAAAATAATTTTGTAGAAATTTCTCATGGGTAACTCAAACAGGAGACTTCTTTTCTTCACCAATTTTTAATAATTTATATTGTACTCTCACAAATTTGAATCACAGAGATGAATAAGAGTAACATTTTTATTTTGGGGCATAAATTCATTATTTGGCTAAACTGTATACTATTCATATTGATTGCATTTTCTGTACTCTCTTGTATTCTGTATGAGGATCGGTATTAGGGCATTTTTCATATTTATAGTAAAATTATACCCATATCAATACCTGCTTAACCTTGAATGCATACACTTAGGTCTTTGGCTCCTTAAGCTGCATGAAGAATTTATTGCCCACCATCACCATGTTGATGATGGTGATATTAGAGATGCCATTTATCGAATGTTTATCACATTCAGGCTCTGTACAAACACTTGACATGCACTGTTTTCATTTGCTCCTCTCTGCAACCTCAGGGTAGAGCAGTACTCTTATTTTTATTTTATAGATAAGAACATTAAAGTTTTGAGAAGTTCTCCGGGATTAAACAGCCAATAAATGGCATAGGAAGGATTCAAACTCAGATGAGCTTAAGTGACAGTATAGTACAGCAAAGCCCACAGACTCTCTAGCAAGACTTCCTGGGTGCAAACCCTAACTCTGCCACTTACTAGCTGAATATGCTTCTGTAAATTGCTAAATGTGTGTATCACTTTCTTCTTCTGCAAAATGAGGGTAATAACAGTAATCTACCTCATGGGGATGCTGTGAGGATTGAATGAACTGATGTATGTAAGGCAGTTAGGACAGTGCTTGGTGAGGACTAAGTGCTACCTGGGTGTTTGCTGTTATTACTGCTGTCTGCTCTTGGCCTTAGTGTTCTACTCTGGAAAGGTCCCCATCAGACTCGTTACTTGCAGAGGCCATGTTTGACCTCTTGCAATAAAACTTGGAGAAAGAAAAAGGGAGCAGCATCCTGATCAACACAGGAATCTTCTCTCCAGTGTTTCTTATATCTGGGTGTCTCTTTTTCTTCTGACACTTAATGGTTCTCTCTTAATTCTTATCATACTGAGCATCATTTTTTCAGCAAGTTGGAAGATTTAGCTAGTTTAAGAAGGTCTATGTTTACAGGAAAATAATAGGTTGGTGGTGGATGGGGTTAGTGACAATTCTTTATTTAATCATAATTAAGATAGGCACAGTCATTTCCTTAATATCATTAGGAGAATAAAGATTGAGAAGGAATATTCTTCCAGATGAGATTCTAATTTATTGCTGGTTAAGATGGGGCATCTGTCCACCTGGCCCCCATAGCTTCTTTTATGTAGTGAATAGGCAGATAAACATTTAATATAATCTTTCACTGATGCTAACCAATTTTTATTTTTTTTTACTTTGACTTCTCCCTGTAGACTGCAGAGGGCCTAGCAGCCTTTAACTAGAAGGATTTCACCAAGCCCAGTGAAAGCAAAATCCAAAAATATATAAAATGTATAAAGCAAGGAGGAAGAGGAATTTAAGTTGGCTTCCTTGGCATGATGCTGTCCACATCCTGGGCAGAGAGTGGGAGTGAAAAAGCAAGCAGAGAAATGAAGTTGGGCAAGTCTCCAGCTGCAAACAAGTCAGTTTCTCTCAATCTTGCTTCAGTTTGTTTTACATCAATTTGTGTCACTATCAGAAACATTGACAGAAAGTGTAGCAAACCTCACTGCAAAGTACAAGAAAAAAGATTTAATTTAAACAGTATGGACCATACATGCAGATATTTCAGATCCTCAATATTCATTGTTTTCTCAAGTGCCATTGCATCTGTGTGGAACTATGCTGAAAATTGTCAGAGATGTACTCCAATTGAGGTAGAAAATCAATGTCTGCCAAATGTTCAATTTTAGTAGTAACAAAAGAAATTAAAATTTAGATAATTAAATTACTATTTTCACATAATAACTTGGATATCTAGTGCCCAGTGATTCTAAATTTAACAGATAGACATGTGCTCACATTTTCTGCTTAACAGAATGAATCGGTACAGGAATTTTGGAAGAGAAATGGTTAAGAGGAACAAAGGGAAGTGGATATAACTAAAGGAAACCTTGAAACACATTCTCCCTGGAATCTTCTGTTACAGTCATGTTTCTCTCTGGACTTTACGGGCAATACTGTAGCTGCATTGTCAATGTTCTTGGGAGCTATGAATATACCACACAATATCACGGGATTTTTCATGCTGGGACTCTCACAGAACCCAGAGGTACAGAGAGTGCTCTTTCTGGTCTTTCTGATCATCTATGTGGTCACAGTTTGTGGCAACATGCTCATTGTGGTCACCATCACCTCCAGTCCCATCCTGGCTTCCCCAATGTATTTTTTCCTGGCCAACTTGTCCTTTATTGACACCTTATTCTTCCTCTATGACCCCTAAGCTCATTGCTGACTCCCTGTGTGAGGGGAGAGCCATCTCTTATGAGGGCTGCATGGCTAGGCTCTTTGGAGCCCATTTATTGGGAGGAACAGAGATCATTCTGCTCACAGTCATGGCCTATGATGGCTACATGGCCATCTGCAAGCCCCTGCACTACACGACGATCATGACCAGGCATCTCTGTGCCTTGCTGATGGGGGGCTGACTGGGGGGCTTCCTGCATTCGTTGGTTCAGCTCTTCCTGGTCCTTCAGTGGCCCTTCTGTGGTCCCAATGTGGTCAATCACTTTGTCTGTGACTTGTTCCCCTTGCTGGAACTCGCCTGTACCAACACATATGTCATTGGTCTGCTGGTGGTCGCCAACAGTGGTGTGATCTGCGTGTTGAACTTCCTCATGCTGGCTGCCTCCTACGTTGTCATCCTGTGCTCCTTGAGGTCCCACGGTGCAGAGGGGAGACACAAAGCCCTCTCCACCTGTGGGGCCCACTTCACTGTTGTTGCCTTCTTGTTTGTTCCCTGTATATTTACATATATACGTCCAATGTCTACTTTATCTATAGACAAAAACATGGCAGTATTTTATGGTATTCGGACTCCTATGTTGAATTCACTCATTTATACCCTGAGAAGTGAAGAGGTAGAAAATGCCATGAGAAAGCTCTTCACACAGGAAGAAATTGCAGGTGGACAATAAGCAGTAAAGCAGGAAATAAAAATAACTTAATTTCTGCAAGTGGAAGAAACCAATGTTTGCTTTTTATTATCGTATATCATCTTATTCCATCTCATCCATTCTTTCACCTCCACAGACTTTTATGGTTTACTAAGTCTTTTCACTTGAATTGCATAATTTTGATTATAAAACAACTATATGAACTATATATGGCATCAATGATTATTGTCCCTGTTTTAGAAATGAGAAAATTGTGTCTCCAGGTGTAGTTAATTGATGAATCAAGGTTATCTAACTTCAAAGTATCTAAACCAAAACTCAAAATCAGTTATTTTTGATCCATTATCCAGATCTTTAAATAGCAATTCATGTTGATGTCATTTGAGTCTGGTTGATAATTAATTGAGTAGTTTAAACGTAACACAAAATGCAACTTAAGGCAAATAACTTCACACTTAGCCATATATAGCAGTCTGTGTGCATCTAGGCCTGGCCTCTATTCCTTCTCATCATCCCTTATGACATCAGTGGTATTGCTGGTACACTGTAGCAGAGAGGGTAAGATCTGGCTCTGGAGACAGATCAACCTGAATTTCAGTCTTATTTTCCGTGTGTAATCATGGCATGACCTTGAGTAAGTCACCAAACCTCTATAAGACTTTGATGCCTGTCTTTAAAATAAAGATAAACATAATACATGTCTAAAGTGTTATTGTGAGAATTAAATTAGATAATCTATGTAAAGTTCTTAATCCAGTTTCTGGCACACATATACCCAATATGTTTTACTTGATATTGTTATATCTATACCTCAACCTTTTCCTAACCTTCCATACAGAGGTTATTTTCTTTTGCTTTTTTATCTCTACTACGTTTGAAATATATGCTGTGCTTGGAGTAGAATGGCTTATTTTTTGGCCAATGACAGAAAATGGTATTTCCTTGTACTTTTTCTAACTCTTTCTGTTTCAAATCCAAGGGATGCTAGTGTTCTGCAATCTGAAACATACATCCATGTTCGTTACATTCTTTTTCCTGGTTTTACAAACTCTGACCATATCCCTTCCCAGAGCTTCACCCTTTAAGAGTGTAGGCTCCCATAGTTTATAATATACTTATCTTTTGTTTGACAAATAATCTGTAATTCACCATGTTGCAACATATCTACTTTTCACACTAAGAAAAAATCAACTAGAAATTAATATGAAAAGCAATTTCTTTACTATAAATATTCAAAATCATTCTCCAAAAACCAGTAAATTCTGCAGATCATCAAGAAATAATTATTATTTTACCTCCAAACTTCTATGTATAACAAAAACAACAGAGTTCTCAGGCAAAAGAAATATTGTCTTCTTTCACTGTGTCATATCTTCATAGTCTAATAACTGGGTATAACTGAGACCCTGAATTCTATATCTATTCATTTCTGCTGTTATATAATAAAAATAATTGAGCCAATTTGACAATCAACTAAGAAATATGAAATCATGGTGAAGCTTGCTAAAAAATAGCCTTTTTTTTTTTTGCCGGCTTGCCACAATTTTATCTCAAGAGACTTTCTAGAAAAGCACACTTACTTTAGTTGAAATTTGAAAAGCACCTTTATATTTAGTACAGTTAAAATATCAAATAGCATAAAGGACTGATCCTAGTGTGGCCTTGTTTCTTGTCCACATTACGATTAACCGTGACACAGCTAACTTATAAACCTGCTTATTTTTGAAAAATTTCGAACAACTAGAATAAACACATTAGTAAATATCACCGGAAGTTTTCTATAAGATTTAAAAATCATTACGAATCTTGTTTACAAAGGTAATGGTGTCTCCATTTTGCAGACTACCTAAAATATTTTTCCCCAAAATACATGTCTATTTTATTATTTTATTTTTTATGGAGAATAAATGGCTTGATTTTTTTTTTTTTCCTGAGGAAGATCAGCCCTGAGCTAACATCCATGCCAATTCTCCTCTTTTTGCTGAGGAAGACCGGCCCTGAGCTAACATCTATTGCCAATCCTCCTCCTTTTTTTCCCTTTTTCTTCCCAAAGCCCCAGTAGATAGTTGTATGTCATAGTTGCACATCCTCCTAGTTGCTGTATGTGGGACACCACCTCAGCATGGCCGGAGAAGTGGTGTATCGGTGCGTGCCTGGGATCCTAACCGGGGAAGCCACAGGGCCGGCCCACCAATTTTAAAATTTAGAAAATAAGAAAGCAATAAAGATGAGCAATATATAAGAAAATAGAGATGTGCATGTGCGGGTGTGTGTGTATGTGTGCGGGTGTGTGTGTGTAAATCCCCCTATAAGCCCACTCCCTAGAGAGAATCACTCTCAGCATCTTGGTCGACATCCTTCTAGTCCTCATCATCTTTTTCTCCTCCTCCACCTGCTCCTTCAACGTCTTCTATCAACTTGGTTAAGCCTCTACCATCTGAAAGTTACTCTCAGGGGCTAAATTATTACTTTGTGCAGCTTACAAGTCATCTTAGGCAAATAAGCTTTTCTAATCTTCAGTTTCCTCATCCAAAAATAGGTCTTTTGATTCTTACTTTATGCCCTTATGAAACGAGAATGTGTGTGAAGAGCATAGTGCCTGACGGGTTGACGGGAGCCTAATAAATGATAGTTCCCCTCCCTGCCAGGGGGAAAACGGCAACAGAGGAATAAAGACTAGAAATAACGTAAGCCTCTGAATTTTAAGTACTGTTGAAAATAGACTCGTGGAGTAAAAAGAAAAGACCTGTGTTTGAGATTTTTATCCTGCAGCTCATTGTTATGTTGCTGCTGGCGTGCTTCTTAAAAAAGTAGTTTTTCACCTACCTCTCTTGAACTCTCCTCCCTCAAGTGGAGTTGTCTTGTTTTGTTCTGTTTTAACGGACAACCATAGGATGAACACACATTCATATCAAACATATTTGCTAATTTTCATTTATCAGAGGAAATTAGTACTATGTAAGCCACAGGCTACTTTTTTTATGTACAAACTAGTGCAGATGGAGAAGAAAATAATTTCAAAGAAATTTCCTGTTATGTGGAACTCAAAACATTCGTGGAGTTAAAAATTACCAACTGGTCAATAGCTGGTTCTTTGCAGACTCATAGGTTTTCAGCCTGGCCTATCTGTGAAAGCAAGTCCACCTTCAAATTGGTTTAAACAATGAAGGCCAAAGGATTTCAAGAAGAGAATTCCAAAGATTAGAGAGAAATGTAAGAAATTTAACTTCTTGTCTGTTTATGTTAAGTGGATGCAAAATGGGTTTCATAAAGCACAGAGAGTCAACTCTTTGTTTACTCTAGGTCAGACAGGCTCAGATTTGAATTCTGATTTAGCCAAATTTTAGCTAATTGATCTTGAACAATGTAATTAATCTCTCTATCCCTTGGTTTCCTCATTTATGAAATGGGACTATCAATATTACTGCACATATTGAGTTCTAGTGAGAATTAAATAACAGAAAAAATATAAGGCACTTTTCACATAGTAAGCAAATAAATAAGAAAGCTGTCATAATTATCTGTACCATCATTGTTTTATTGATGCTCACACCATCTATAGGTAGGGTCACCACTATGTCCAAATAATGAAATGTTTTAGACCGAGGTAAGTTCCATAGTTTGGGGCTTCAAATAAATTAAGATCAGAAAGAAATTAGGGTCAGAAATCAGCTGCCTCCAAAACATATAAAGTGCTTAGGTCCAGACTTTATTCACAGAAAGTACTCAGTAAACATTAGCTATCATCCTCCTCCTTCTCCTCATCCTTATTTTTACGTTATCCTCTTTCATTCTGTCTTTCTTGGGAACTACAGCTAGATCTTTGCAAGATAAATTTGATTTTTTAAACATCCTGTTGCTTGCGTATATTTACAAGATGGTCACACATAGCAATTTATGGCAGAACATCTATTTTCTAAAGACCTTTATGTATGGTAAGATCTAACCTGATATAAAGTCCTGAGAACATGAGAAATGTCAGCATCACATGACATTAGAATCCCTGGGTGAGAAATCTCGTCCTGAAAACAGGTTTGTGGGCTCTTCCCCAGGAGTCACAAGCTCTGGATAGAGGAAGGTCTTTTAGTCTCAACAATGGGTTCTCCCATCTCCTTCTTCCAGAGGACTGGACAGGACTGGTCTATCATTAGTGAGACATATTGAAATAAGTTGTGTTTAGGCATCTTGTACTGCTCCAGCCAGCACCCCCATTTGCAACTGCAGAGATATTTAAGGGCATTTTTATCCCAAAACAGGTAGTTGGTGATCGGCTAGCTCTTAGTGCCCAGAGACCTGATCACTGGCCCCATTAAGTTTCCCTGCTGAGATAATAACTCACCATTATGCTGTCTCTACTTGTAAATGGGTGGCATTTATGACCTACTTTGAAGTGAAGTGAGGCTGGGACAGATGTTCTGTCCTCCTGTAATCTCAGTTAGGGAAGGACAGTAGTGGTGCTCTTGGGCTTCTCTGTCAGGAACTGCACACCTTATGCTCTGGGTGACATCTCTGAAGGCTGTACCGCATCTGAGCAATTTTCACTATTTTTCAGCTGACTCATTTTTGTCAATTTAAATCATTTAATTCTTACAACTTAAGGAAGTGTGTAATGTTATTTCCCTTTTACAGATGAAAAAACAGGTATAGAGGTGAAGCAACTTGCTTTAATTTACAAAGCTAATTAAAATTGAGGAAAGATGAGGCATCAAGCCTATTTGATCCAAAGCTATTTATCTCTGACTTCAAAGCTTCTATTTCTTAAGCTCTTGGCATTTCACTACATTCTCGATATGGATTATTTTCTGTAATCCAGATTTGTGATCATTGTCCAGTTCCACGACACAAACTTGTTCTTACATCACTGGCAATTTTCTATAACAGCTATTTTGTTTTCAGAGGCTTCTTTTCCTTTGTGTCTAAAACAAGCCTTTAATGTACAGATATTTTCTGACTTAACTCTACAGACTTTATCAGTTATACATCTTTTGCATCAGCCAATCCTTATTCTAATTCTTTTTGTAGAGAATTGTATACTACAGGGAATGGTGGAGATGTAATTTTTTAAATGTTCCTTTGTGTGCAAATGCTCTCTTCTTGGGATTGTGATAAGTAAATAGTTTTTTATTTCTTCAATGGGAGAATGTTTATAAACCTCTCAAACTTAAGAAGATAAAAAAAAGTATATTTTGATAAAAGTATTTCTTGAAACCTCTTTCTCCACTGTTCCACACTTTATTCACATATAGTTATTTTTCCTCTTTTAAAATAAAACATCATTCTAGCTGTAGTGCTGGGTTTATAGAGCATTCAAGAATATTGCTGTTGATCTTCATTTCCACAATGAGGGCAACATCGTGACTTTGTGGGCTTTTGGTACATTTGTTCTCATGAGTCCTTTCCCATATGGATCCTTTCCTCCATAAAAAAATATTAAAAATTATATTTTATCACTATATTGGTATAAAGATGACTCTACAGTTGAATTTGGATCATATTCATTTTTTCTTCTCATTTTAAAAGAAATTAAAACATTTCAGGGGCTCCTAAAGCTATCATGGGCTCTGGGCACTGTGCCTCTTGTGCCTTAATGGATATGTCAGCCTTGCCCACAACAGGTGGGCTCCTGAAGAAAATGGATCCAGGCAGGATAATTGAATGGCCCAAGTTTAATCAACTAAGAAGGGGAATAAATCTCTATAAAACATCATTAAATTTTTTTGCCTAAATAATCCAACCACGAGATCTATTTATTTCCAGTTTTTGCTATTTGCCCCCAGAGTTTCCTCATGACATTTTTCACTTCTGCATTTCTGAGGGTGTAGATCAAAGAGTTCAACATAGGAGTTACCATGGTGCAAAACACAGTCACAGCTTTGTCAGTGGGGAAGGAGGTCACCACAAGAATGAACAAGGTACAAAGAATAAGATGACAACAGTAACATGAGAGGCACAGGTATACAGGGCTTTGCGACGCCCTTCAGAGCTGTGAGTCCTCAGGGAGTGGAGGACGATGACATAGGAAACAACCAGCATAGAAAAAATGAGTGAACACAGTGACTCACTGTTGGCAGCAATCAGAGGCCCCAAAGTATGAGTGTCTGTGCAGGCCAGCTCCAGGACAGGAATTAAATCACACATAAAATGGTCAGTGACATTGGGGCCACAGAATGGTAACTGGACCATGAACAAAATCTGCATCGCCCCATGAAGAAACCCTAAAACCCCAGCCATTCCCACCAGGAAACCACACACAGGTTTGCGCATGATGGTCATATAGTGCAAGGGCTTACAGATGGCTACGTAGCGGTCATAGGCCATGACAAGTAACAAGATGATCTCAGTTCCAGCAAAGAAATGTTCAGCAAAGAGCTGAGTCATGCAGCCATTGAAGGATATAGTGTTGTTTTCAGAGATCAAGTCAAAGATCACTTTGGGCACTATGGAAGAAGAGTAGAAACCATCTATAATGGACAAACAGGACAGAAAAAAGTACATAGGAGAACCCAGGGCTGGGCTGATGAAGATAGTGACCGAGATGAGCAGGTTACCTGCCAATGTGATCAAATAGGTGATTAAAAACACAGCAAATAAGAGTTTCTGCAGTTCTGGATTCTGGGTCAGACCCAGCAGGATGAATTCAGTTACATGGCCCATCCTTTTCATCGATTCAGCTTGAGTTGTGAGCACATGGTCCATCTGGAAAGATCACAGTATTTCTGAGTGATGATATTTCAAATTCAATACTAAAACATTCCATCATCTCTTTAGTCCTGGTCTTTGAGATTCAGGGAGCTACATCTTCCACTCACCTCTGCCATTTTGCAGATAGTTGTAAAGAAGAAGGGAAGGAGATTCAATTTCTTCTTATTCATACTAATTAAATATTGACAATACCTTCCAAACACCAGAATATAAGAACAGTGTTATTATGAAGGTTGACTTATGCTTGACTTCCAAACTTTCTGGCTCTAAAAGTCTTACAGAAGGCTATATTTCACTTTTTGGGACAAATTTCTTCAATAGCAATTATTTTAAAGTTATATTTGTCTATTGGCATGAATATTTATAGGTATATGAACATAATATTCTTTTAAAAGTCAACTGTGTATCAGATATGAAAATACCAGGCCTTACTACGTCTATACCTGCTGTGTTCTAGTGAATGTTATTCCTTTCTGTCAAATGAATGTACTTGCGCATGAAGATAGAGACAGAGCTGCAAATGGAAATTTTTCCCTTCAAAATACCAAGGAACTATCTTCATAGCAGCTCATTGAGCAGCACTCACTCAACAGCCCCAGATGTTGTGTGTGGCTCAACGTGACTCTTGCACACTAACTCTGTCCACATCTTTGAATGTGGACATGTAAGTGTGCAAATCTCCCTGAGAAAGTCTCGCTATTTCTTAAGTGAATTTTCTGTGCAGTTGGTCTTTCATCACACACAGAATGATGCTCTGGATTAGATACATTGTTCTCCTCACATTTTACAGATGGAATTAAATGAGTCATGAAGTCTTCCTGAGTTTCCTATTGACAAGACAGAAATGTTAGGCTCACCTAAGGTAATACAATTTCCCCCTTTCGGCATAAATTTAACCAATTAGATGAACCTGAATTTTTCATTGCTAACTGGTGTCACTATTGAGTATACACAAGAATATATATGTTTTTTGGAAGGATCTTTACACAGACTTTCAATAGTGAGTACGTGTCATTACAAAAGATCATGTTTTATTACTCTCCCTTAATTTTCTTTTTTCTCCAATTCCTGTGAAAAAATATAAGCATGTATTTTTCCTCAAAAATTTCTAAACAGAGAAGTCAGCATCATGACTCTCAGCTTCAATAAAGTTGAGGAAAGATGTCTTTAGTTTCAGGAAAGCTCAGTCTCTGAGTTGTTTCTTCTCTATCCATGGCCCCGATAGATGGCCGACTATGTAGTTAGTCATACTGAATAGATTTAATTCACAAATTCTAACTTCAATGTGGCAACATGGAAGTCATGAAAAGGGGGAAGAATTTCAAATCATTACCAACAGAAATCCGCAGAATCAACCTACTTAGTGAGACATAAGTGTTAACCACAATGTTGTAAAAGTGGCTTTAGTCATTCTCAACAGTGTCTTGTCTGGCAACGTTACAGATAATGTTTTCTATCGACATTTTCATGTCATTGTGTCCAAATTCGTTTTTAGAGAAAAAGATTAAGCTTCAATTCACAGAATATAACTACAAAAACGATTTCAATGAAAATAAACTGGCTAAATTAAGTTAATCTTTTTAAAATTTGGGAAAAGATTTAATTGTCACCAACCTGGATCTAGTTGATTGCAGATTCTTCAGTTTTCAGATTGAGGTCAGTCATTGCTTTCTTCCCCTCAGGGCACATACCCCACAGCTGCAAATAGACTCCAGGAGCTAACAAGTGGGACGCTGGAATTTTTACCTCTGTCGACAACTCTCCCAATCTTGGACTTTTTAGTTTATTTTGGTTCCCATTATCAGTCTGGATTTACTCAGAAAATGAGTTGATGTAGTTAGGAACCTTTGATAGCTCTAGGGTTTAATTTATATTCACTTTCTTGGCTTCCTATGAAAGTATAAATACATCCTCAAAATACATATATTTCTTAGATCTCTTAGAACTATATCCAGTCCAAATTAAAAACAATGAGAACAATGAAAAATTCTTCAAATCAGGAAAAGCTAGTGTAGGGAACTATAAAATATATAAGTGAATCACATCCACTTGATTGGACATTGTTTTATCAAATCAATTCTGCCAAATTTTTGTTTCCCAAAAAGTCCATGAACAGTGTGGAGAAAATTCCTTTTATTCCTGATTTAAGCCCTCCTTCTAATGCACTAAGCTTGGGAACAGTGTCTCCCAAACGAATCTTCAGCTTGTTGGTACATGGCTCTACTGCTGTCATTTACTTAAAAGTCCTTCTTTGTAATTTTTCTCCATTGACTCTAGAGAATGTTTAAATAGAATTTCACAAAGTGCAGGATTTGGCAATATGTTGACCTCACAAGTCCTCAGGAGATTGGAAATTGGCCCTGTTGGAGTCTTTACTGAAGCATCAGCCAAGGTCTTTCATGACTCCCACTTGGCACCCACAAACATCATTAGAGGCCAGTTTTAGAAATGCGGTTGAGCTTTGGTTAAACATATGTCTCTGGCTGTGGTTTAGAATGAGACTTGGGTAATGTATGTTGGAAAGCATCAGTGTAGAGCTTTGTGGCTCATTTTGACATTAGAAAGCCTTGCATAGGATATGCAGCAGTTTTAGTTATAAGCAAGAGTTCAGAGAATGGATTTCTCTCCGAAAAATGACTATTCTAAAAGATATGGCTGCCCTGAGACTGGAAATGTTAGTCTTCAAAGTTATGTGCCAGATTACCCTGGGAGATTGTGACATTTTTATCAGTGAATGACTAAGGAGACAGATGGCAGGATTCCCAGCTATCAAAGATTGAGTAATTTAAACGGCATAGACATATCAACTTCCTTTGGGGAGAGATCCTAGATGACAGATTCTCATGATGAGTTCAGAGGAATATAGCTTTTCTCTCTATCCACAGAAATAGAACCATGAGGACGTAGAGTAAAGTACTACACTTTCACACAGTAGCCATTAAGAGAAATCACACTCAGCCAAGCACTAATATATAAAGACATCCAGAGGTAGAGAATAAAAGCACTATAGAAAGGAAGCTCCACTACAATCTTCTTTCTCTCAGCTTCTGAGGTGATGAAGAGCTGGCTGGAACTCTGTACAGAGTCACCGTCCTTTGTCATCAACATTTATCTTTATTTATTTATTTTAAATTTTTTGTTTATTGCAGTAACATTGGTTTATAACATTGTATAAATTTCAGGTGTACATCATTATACTTCTATTTCTGCATAGATTACATCATGTTCACCACCCAAATACTAATTACAACCCATCACCACACACATGTGCCGAATTATCCCTTTCGCCCTCCTCCCTCCCCCCTTCCCCTCTGGTAACCACCAATCCAATCTCTGTCTCTATATGTTTGTTTATTTTTTTTATTATCTACTACATAATGAAGGAAATCATATGGTATTTGACCTTCTCCCTCTGACTTATTTCACTTTGCATAATACCCTCAATGTCCATCCATGATGTCACAAATGGCTGGATTTCATCGTTTCTTATGACTGAGTAGTATTCCATTGTGTATATTTACCACATCTTCTTTATCCATTCGTCCCTTGATGGGCACTTAGGCTGCTTCCAAGTCTTGGCTATTGTGAATAACGTTGCAATGAACGCAGGGGTGCATGTATTTTAACGCATTGGTGTTTTCAAGTTCTTTGGATAAATACCCAGCAGTGGAATACCTGGATCATATGGTAGTTCTATCCTTGATTTTTTGAGGACTCTCCATACTGTTATCCATACTGGCTGCACGAGTTTGCACTCCCACCAGCAGTGTATGAGAGTTCCCTTCTCTCCACATCCTCTCCAACACATGTTGTTTCCTGTCTTGTTAATTATAGCCATTCTGACGTGCATGAGGTGATATCTCATTGTAGTTTTGATTTGCATTTCCCTTATAGTTAATGATGTTGAGCATCTTTTCATGTGTCTGTTGGCCATCTGTATATCTTCTTTGGAGAAATGTCTGTTCAGGTCTTTTGCCCATTTTTTAATTGGGTTGGTAGTTTTTTTGCTGTTGAGATGCATGAGTTCTTTATATATTTTGGAGATTAAGCCTTTATCAGATGTATGGTTTGCAAATATCTTCTCCCAATTGTTAGGTTGTCTTTTCATTTTGTTGATGGTTTCCTTTGCTGTGCAGAAGGTTTTTAGTTTGATGTAGACCCATTTGTTTATTTTTTCTATTGTTTCTCTTGCGCAGTCAGACATGGTGCTTGAAAAGATGTTGCTAAGATCAATGTCGAAGAGCGCACTGCCTATGTTTTCTTCTAGAAGTTTCATAGTTTCAAGGTCTTCCATTCAAGTGTTTAATCCATTTGGAGTTAATTTTTGTGTGTGGTGTAAGGTAAGGGTCTACTTTCATTTTTTCGCATGTGGCTGTCCAGTTTTCCCAACACCATTTGTTGAAGAGACTTTCTTTTCCCCATTGTATGTTCTTGGCTCCTTTGTCAAAGATTAGCTGTCCATAGATGTGTGGGTTTATTTCTGGGCTTTCAATTCTATTCCATTGATCTGTGTGTCTGTTTTTGTGCCAGTACCATGCTGTTTTGGTTACTATAGCTTTGTAGTATATTTTGAAATCAGGGAGTGTGATACCTCCAGCTTTGTTCTTTTTTCTCAGGATTCCTTTAGCTATTCGGGGTCTTTTGTTTTCCCATATAAATTTTAGGATTCTTTGTTCTATTTCTGTGAAAAATGTTGTTGGAACTTTGATAGGGACTGCATTGAATCTATAGAGTGCTTTAAGAAGTATCCACATCTTAACTATGTTAATTCTTCCAATCCAAGAGCACGGAATATCTTTCCATTTCTTTGTGTCTTCTTCAATTTCTTTCAGCAATGTTTTATAGTTTTGAGTGTACAGATCTTTCACCTCTTTGGTTAAGTTTATTCCTAGGTATTTTATTCTTTTTGTTGCAGTTGTAAATGGTGTTGTATTCTTAATTTCTCTTTCTGCTACTTCGTTGTTAGTGTATAGAAACGCAACTGATTTTTGTATGTTGATTTTGTATCCTGCAACTTTACCGTATTCGTTTATTACTTCTAAAAGTTTTTTGGTGGATTCTTCAGGGTTTTCTATATAAAATCAGGTCATCTGCAAATAGTGAGAGTTTCACTTCTTCCTTTCCAATTTGGATTCCTTTTATTTCTTTTTCTTGCCTTATTGCTCTGGCTAGTTCTTCCAGTACTGTGTTAAATAGGAGTGGTGACAGGGGGCATCCTTGTCTGGTTCCTGTACTTAGAGGGATTGCTTTCAGTTTTTCACCACTGAGGATGTAATTAGCTGTGGGTTTGTCATGTATGGCCTTGATTATGTTGAGGTACTTTCCTTCTATACCCATTTTATTCAGAGTTTTTATCATAAATGGATGCTGTATCTTGTCAAATGCTTTCTCTGCATCTATTGAGATGATCATGTGATTTTTATTCTTCATTTTATTAATGTGGTGTATCACGTTGATTGATTTGCAAATGTTGAACCATCCTTGCATACCTGGAATAAATCCCACTCGATCATGTTGTGTAATCTTTTTAACGTATTGTTGTATGCGATTTGCTAGTATTTTGTTGAGGATTTTTGCATCGATGTTCATCAGTGATATTGGCCTGTAATTTTCTTTTTTTGTGTTGTCCTTGTCTGGTTTTGGTATCAGGGTAACGTAGAATGAGTTAGGGAGCTTCCCCCGCTCCTCAATTTTTTGGAAGAGTTTGAGAAATATAGTTATTAAGTCTTCTTTGAATGTTTGGTAGAATTCACCAGGGAAGCCGTCTGGTCCTGGACTTTTATTTTTGGGGAGATTTTTGATTACTGTTTCGGTCTCCTTACTGGTGATTGGTCTATTCAAATTCTCTACTTCTTCTTGATCCAGTTTTGGAAGGTTGTATGATTCTAAGAATTTATCCATTTCTTCCAGATTGTCGAATTGGTTGGCATATAGCTTTTCGTAGTAGTCTCTTATAATCTTCTGTATTTCTGAGGTTTCTGTTGTAATTTCTCCTCTTTCACTTCTGATTGTACTTATTTGTGCATTCTCTCTTTTTTTCTTGGTTAATCGAGGTAAATGTTTGTCAATTTGGTTGATTTTTTCAAAGAACCAGCTCTTTGTTTTATTAATTTTTTGTAATGTTTTTTTAGTCTCTATTTCATTTATTTCTGCTCTGATTTTTATTATTTCCCTTCTTCTACTGATTTGGGGCTTTGTTTGTTCTTCTTTTTCCAGTTCCTTTAGGTGCATTGTTAGATTGTTTATTTGAGATTTTTCTTGTTTGTTGAGATAGGCCTCTATTGCTATAAACTTCCCTCTCAGAACTGCTTTTGCTGTATCCCATAAATTCTGGCATGTTGTATTTTTATTTTCATTTTTATCCAGGTATTTTTTGATTTCTCCTTTGATTTCTTCATTGACCCAGTCGTTGTTCAATAGCATTTTGTTTAATCTCCACGTATTTGTGGCTTTTCTGATTTTCTTCCTGTAGTTGATTTCTAGTTTCATACTGTTGTGGTCAGAAAAGATGCTTGGTATTATTGTAATATTCTTAAATTTATGGAGACTTGTTTTGTGGCCTCATATGTGAGCAATCCTGGAGAATGTTCCATGTGCATTTGAAAAGAACGTGTATTCTTTGATTTTTGGAGGGAATGCTCTGTATATATCTACTAGGTCCATCTGTTCTAGTGTGTCATTTAAGACCAATGTTTCCTTATTGATTTTCTGTTTGGATGATCTATCCATTGGTGTAAGTGGAGTGTTAAATTCCCCTAGTATTATTGTGTTACTGTCTATTTCTGTTTTTATGTCTGTTAATAATTGTTTTATATATTTAGGTGCACCTACATTGGGTGCATGTTTACAAATGTTATAGCCTCTTGTTGGATTGTTCCCTTGATCGTTATGTAATGACCTTCTTTGTCTCTTTTTACAGTTTTTGTTTTAAAGTCTATTTTGTCTGATGTGAGTACTGCTAGCCCAGCTTTCTTTTCATTGCCATTTGTGTGGCATATCTTTCTCCATCCCTTGACTTTCAGCTTGTGAGTGTCTTTAGGTCTGAAATGTGTCTCTTGTATGCAGTATAATATGGGTCTTGTTGTTTTATCCAATCAGCCACCCTATGCCTTTTTACTGGAGCATTAGTCCATTGATGTTTAAAGTAGCTATTGATAAGTATGTACTTACTGCCATTTTTTAACTTTTTTTTCCTCAGTGTTTTAGTAGTCCTTCTCTGTTCCTTTCTCCTTCTATACAGAATTGATGGTCTCTTTAGTTTCACCTCTGTCTGAAAGCTCTACTCTTTAACTCCCCTCCTCCCTCCTTTTATGTTTTTGATATCATATCTAACCTCTTTTTTGTGCATTTGTATCCATTACCCTCTTATCACGGAAATAGATAATTTTTCCTATTTGTGTTCTTCTCTTTTCCCCTTAAATCAGTCCGTTTAACATTTCTTGTAGCACTGGTTTCTTGGTGAAAAACTCCCTTAATTTTTGCTTGTCTGGGAAATTTATGATCTCTCCTTCGAATTTGAATAATAACCTTGCTGGGTAGAGTATTCTTGGTTGTAAGTTTTTTCCTTTTAGCACTTTAAATATATTGTGCCATTCTCTTCTAGCCTGTAAGGTTTCTACTGAGAAGTCAGCTGATAGCCTTATGGGTTTTCCTTTCTATGTAACTTGTCTTTCTCTTGCAGCTTTTAAGATTCTCTCCTTATCTTTAATTCTGGACATTTTGATTACGATGTGTCTTGGTGTATGTCTCTTTGGATTTATCTTCTTTGGGGCTCTCTGTGCTTCCTGTACCTGGATGTCTGTTTCCAACCTTAGGTTAGGAAAGTTTTCATCTATTATTTCTTGAAATAGATTCTCTGCCCCTTTGTCTCGCTCTTCTCCTTCTGGGACACCTATAACTCGGATGTTAGTGCACTTGATGTTGTCCCAGAGGTCCCTTAGACTGTCCTCACTCTTTTTAATTCTTTTCTCTTTTACCTGTTCAGCTTGGGTAATTTCTTCTAGTCTTTTGTCCAGCTCGCATATCCTTTCTTCTGTATCCTCTACTCTGCTTTTGAGTTCCTCTAGTGAATTTTTAATTTCCAGTGTTTTATTCTTCATTTCTGATTTGTTCTTTTTTATATCTTCAATTTCTTTGTTGACATTCTCACTGAGTACATCTATTCTTCTCCCCACATCAGTGAGCATCCTTAACACTCTTCATTTGAACTTTCTGTGGGGTAGTTCCTCATTTCTGTTTCACTTAGTTCCTTTTCTGGGGTTTTCTCCTGTTCCCTTACTTGGAACATATTCCTTTTCCTCCTCATTTTGCATCTTTCCCTGTGCTTGTGTCTATGTATTAGGTAGGTCAGCTAGATCTCCTGCTCTTGGATAGGTGACCTTATATAAGTGATGCCTTAGGAGGCCTGCATTGTGCTTCCCTAAGTTCTCAATGTTCCAAGGGTGACCCCTACGTGGGCTACATGTGTCCTTCTGTTGTGGCCTGTTTGCTCTCCCTGTGGCTCCCAGGGAGGCCGAGTTATGCTCCTGGCCAGCTGTTGTAATGCTCAGCTGCTTGTAGTTGTTCTGGGCCCTTCAGTCTCTTTGTCAGGTGTGGGGAGCCCCAGCACAGTTGGCTGCAAGTTCTAATACCACATTTGTGTTGCAGTATTTCTTTTAAGTGAATAGGCCCCCAGTGTGGCAGGTTGTTAGTCTCAGGGCCTTACAATTGCTATAAGCCTCCAGCCTTTATGTCTCTTGTCAACTGTCTGAGGATTGCAGCTGGGTGGGGCTGGCCTCAGGCAGGGGAACACTCAATTGTTTCAGGCTTTGGAAGGCGGGGCAAACCCCCCATGTAGGTCTTTGAGAAGCACAAGTCTTCTGCAGCTGACAAGCCCTGCTGCCTACAGGTCCACACACACAGTCCACACAGTCCTGCCCCGTGTGCGTGCCCCGACCTCCTGAAGTGGACTCAGTCTCTCCACGGCGGGAGCCCCACACACTCCACCACCACCCCACACTCTCCACCCGCCCCTTGTGCGTGCCCTGCCCCACTGAAGTCGGCTCAGTGGCCAGGCTGCAGAGAATCCAGTCACCAATCTATGCAGGTGCACAAGTTGCCTGAGGGCTTGTTGTTGGTTGGGGCCAGTCTCCAGGGTGGGTTGCCTGCCCTGGGTAAGCTGGATTAAATCAGTGCTCTAGGGGTGGGGCAGATGTGGGCTAGCAGTCCCCAGGAAGAACTCCAATGGCATCTGTGTCAGCATGCCCGCACCAGGCCACAACAATGGCCGCCGCCAATGTCCCAGTCCCTGGAGAGGTCTCACCTCTCACTGAGATACACTCAGCACCTATCAGGTGAGTCTCTTTTCACCAAAGCACTGTGCACCTTTCTGGTGATTTTATGTTGCTTTCTGAAACCGGTGAGTTTGTGCGTGGGCCCTTTAAGAGCCAGTTTTAATTTCTTTGTAAACCAGGTTTTCTGGGGGTACTCCCCAGTGTTTTAGTAGCAGGCATGTCAGACATTATGCCACTCGTCTTGATTGTGCTGGGTCCACAAAATGCCCACAGCAGGGGCTCTCTCAGCTCAGGACTCCACTCCTCCAGGGAGGGCAGTGGACCTGTGTGTTGCTCTCGGGCGGCGGTGAGGCTGGCGACTTGTGAAGGCAGCATTTTTCCTCTCCAGAAGGCAATTTCTGCCTCTTCCACCTCAATTAGGGTTGTCTTTTGTTGCAGGAGTTCTTCTTATTCAGTTTTCACTTCTCTCTCAGGGGTAATTTTTCCACGAGTAGTTGTAAATTGGCTGTGTCCGTGGGAGGAGGTGAGTTCAGAGTCTGCTTACGTCGCCATCTTGACTTCTCTCTCCAGAAAACATATAGTTTTAAGGTAAGGAAACAAAAGCATCATAATTCATTGACACTGGAACTAAACACTGTTCTTCAGTCAGCTGGACTATTTTTTTAGTCTGTTTTCACTGATGAGTAGCCATGTGATGTTGTGTGCACACCTTAGTCTTACTGCATTGAAACTTTCTGACATGTAAAATAGGAAAAATAACAAATGGCAGAGAGTAATTGAACAATATCATTATTATGTAGGCCAAAGTTTTATTCTAACGGTAAAATGCATAACTTTCCACACTTTCCAAATTCTTGATAAAAGAATAAAAATGAATAAAATAATCCACACATCATTATTCTTATCCTTGAAATATTTGATTGTTAAAGTGTTAAGAAAAACATAAATGAAGAGAGAAAATAAATAAACTAGTATTCAAGTCAAGAGGTTAGAAAAACAACCAATTATATTTAGAAAAAAGGTAGAATGCAGCAATCAATACATCAGGCAATAGAAAAATATTAGACTTGATAAATCAATTCAAAAGTTTTTTTTAGTATTTTAAAAATGCAAATAAAACTAATGACCTCAATAAGCAGCAAGTATTGTCAAATAGCAAAAGGACATTATTTTTAAAGAATATTTAAAAGTATGTTACATGTAGTTCATAAAAGATTTTTCAATAACTGGATAAGTGTTCTTCAAAAAAAGAGAGACAAAGAGAAAAAAAGAATAATACTAAAGCCTTCAAATAAAACATTGATCTGTTCAAAAAAAAAAAAAAAAAACAAAGAAAAAAACATAGATCTAATCTCTGAATGGGGAGAAACGTTTTAAGCAAAATTCAATGGTGTAAAATACAGGACAAAACCAAGGATTCAATTACTTAAAGATATGGAACACACTGGAAACATACTCGCAGCAAGTATAACAGATAACCATTATTATAGAAATAGTTTTTACAAAACAAGGTCTACTTACACCGTTATAGTAAAGAGGCAAATTTGATAAACTGATAATTCTCAGAAAAAACATTAGTCATCTAAAAAATCCTCCATTTCCCAAGTCATCAAAGAAATACAATTTAAAAACAGTGAAATACCTTTACCTGGCAAATTGGCAAAGTTTTATTACCCAGTGCTGGTGAGTGTGTTTTGATATAAAATATTCTGGAAAGAAGTTTGACTCTATATAATAGGAGCTTTATAACTGGTCATGTCCATTGGTCCAATACTCCTTATGCTTGGGAATCTATTCTAGACAAAAAATATGGACAAAAATTATGCATACAGTTCGTATTTCACATTTTTTATGATAATGAGAAGGTGAAAACAATCCAAATGTCTACATAAAGAGGAACAGCTAAGTGAATTATAGTTATGAAGTATCAGGTGGACATTGAAGTTATTTGCAAGATTTAGTGGTGTGCAAAGATTCTTCCAATATAACATTGAGTGGAAAACACAAGGTGTAAATCAGCTTATATGTTATGATCTAAATTGTCCCAAATGACGTATATACTTAGAAAAGTATCTGAAGAAAGTGCACTAAAGACTAACACAGCTTATTTGAATTATAAGTTGAGGGCTATTTTTGTATTCTTCTTTTGAAAATTTTCTGATCCAAGTTTCCTACAAAGAGAATATATTACCTTTATAATAGGTAAAATAATTTAATAAAATAAATTTTATTTTCTTATCTTGGGGCTGGGTTCATAATATGCTGAATGACTGCTTTTCAAAGAAGATTAAATATGCTGGTCATTATTCATAAAAATCTGTGATGGTAGAAATGCATGTTTAAATATAACTCACTTGTAAATCGAAGATTCTAGTATCACCTTGAGAAAAAAATACTAATAAAGAAATCACAGATAATACCTACCTCTCTGAATGCATTTGGGAAAGAAGGAACAGGTTCATTTTACAAAAAGACATCTTATTTGTAGAGCACACTTTGCATGGAGGTAGCATTCACTGACCCAGCAGTAATGCTACTTTGCAGGTTCATCTATTTTTATCTTAAGTATAATATTTTTTTTCCTGACTTAGTGATTTGCAAATGATTACCAAGAGAGACTTCCTAAACTATGCTGAGTCCATGGGCTGGCTTTGTGTTTGCTTTATAGGGTCACACCATCCTATGAGTTTGAAGCACAAGCCTCCCAGCTCAGATAATGAATTTCTCTAGTCAGACAGCTTCCAAAGCATTAGGCTTCAAAAGAAATAGATGGGAAAAAAACCTAAGCATTGGAGGACATCTCTCTCTAAGTCACCTTACTACACATTTGACAATTTTTCTTGGTGGCCATATGAAGTATATTTAAAAACCACTTGATTTGAGATCTAACCTGATTTAAAGGCCTGAAAGTGACAAACCGTGTTAAAGCAGAATAATTAAGGATTGCGAGCACCATAAAATCAGCAACAAGTGAAAGTTGCCTTGGAGTAACAAGTCCCTGATGCTAGTTCTTTTAAGCCTTTTCTTAGTGAGCCTGTGCTCAGCCCATAGATATCTCCTTTGGTCCTTGAGAGTCTGGATCCAAATGGGTTGAAACCTCAGGACAAAACAGCTTCTGTGATCCATGGCTGGTTAAGCTTATGTGGTCTTCCCCGGTCCGGATATATCAATATTTTCACTTATGGTTTCAGGGAAATATGTAAATGGATATTAATCAAGTGCAAGGAGTTAAGGAGACTCTGATCTCTCAAATCCTAGAGGATTAGAATTAGCAGCTTCAACAAAGATGGCAGCCAAACCAGTTTATCCTTTCTCCCCTGTGGCCGTAGCATCTGTGACTAAGTGGACCTTGGAGGGCCCACTGAGCTGGGTTTGCAACCTCTCTATGATTGTATTTAGGAAGTGATCTTAGAGTCTAGGACCCAAGGCACAGAATGTTCCTGTCATGGGAATATGGGTGCATGAGCCAGTCAGAGTCTATAAAACAGCCCTAATGATACTTGTCTTACAGAGTTATAGGGAAGATTGAGCAAGATAACATAGGAAAATGTCTAAGTTAGTGCAAAACTGCTATCCTTTTGTTAATACCCTGAGGATAGACACACGTAGATTAGAGAAACTGCTCTTTAATCATAAAAATCTGAATCATGCTTAAGAGTAAGAGTTTTGCTACTGGTTTCTATTGGCTACCTGTGTGATCATGGGCAAGTTCCTCAGACTCTTTATACCTGAGTTCCCACATATGTAAAAAGGGGGTGATAGGGGCCGGCCCCATGGCACAAGCAGTTAAGCATGCATGCTCTGCTGCAGCTGCCCAGGGTTCGCCGGTTCGGATCCCGGGAGCGCACTGACACACCGCTTGTCAAGCCATGCTGTGGCGGTGTCCCATATAAAGTAGAGGAAGATGGGCATGGATGTTAGCCCAGGGTCAGTCTTCTTCAGCAAAAAAAGAGGAGGATTGGCAGATGTTAGCTCAGGGTCAATCTTCCTCAAAAAAAAAAAAAAAAGGGGGCGAGATAATGGTGCCTATCACAGGACTGTTGTGGGGGTTCTATGAGAAATGCATGTAAAGTGCTTAGCATGGTGCCTGACATAAAGTACAAGCTCACTGTTGTCTGTTGTCATTTTCTGTATAGAACATCAGAGCTCATGGTTTGACAATGTGGGTTTCTGGCAAGAATTATCTCAACTCATAGATATAGCTTATCTTCTTTACTCTTATGGTTGGTAGAATCTGGGCAAATAGAGAAATTATGAGAGAAGAAAGGCCGAGTCTTAAAGTATTGAATTCTAACTCATATATTATTGTAATTCTGAAATCTTTCCATGAGTGTTTGACATTCTCTTCACTAAAAGCATCTGACAGGGAAGTTGAGAGTCCTTGAAAAGTTTGCAGGAGATAAAGGAAAAGTGGATACAGTGAGAACTAAAAATTAATGAGCGCTCTGTATTTATGTCACTCTGTTAAGCGTGGTATTTCATCTAATTCTCATATAATCCTTAAGAGGGAAGTATTAATAATTCTATTTTACATCTAAGAAAATTGATCTCACTGTGAGCACCATTTGGTCAAAACCAAAAAAGCTAATATTTGGTAGAGCTTGGATTTCAATACAGGCTGGTCTGATTTCTAAGCCTGGGCTATCCATTACATTATTTTAGTACATTAGACACTGATTCCATGATGTGTCTCATGCACTGGGAGTGGTGGGAGGGGAGATGCTGATTCTTACAGCTGTGTGTTATTTGGAGGCTTTGGTTCTACCACCAGTGGCAAGCAGAACACATTCTTCAGATGAATCCCATGTGCAGTACCTGCATGGTACTCCATATAGGAGTACCATAGAGAAAAGAGAATATCTCTTATATTCCTTTCCTATCTTTGCCCCCATCTGGGAGATCTGCCTAAGCACTGTCTTGGGAGTTTTGATTATAGAAATTTCCTGATGCCTGAGGGGTAGAAGGGAAGACTGAAAGGAAGTTCAGACTTAGGCCTAGGGATATCCTCTACATGAATGGAACATTCTCTAGGTAGAATCCTAGAGAAATAATACACAAACCTGAGTGTAATTCCCAGTTCTGCTTACTGTAAGATTCCATGCATGCCATTTAAGTTCCCAGAGCCTGTAAAACAGCCTTAAATACATTGGAATTATTGGGAGGAACACCAAAAGATAGCATGTACAATCATTCAGCTACTGCATTATACATAGAAAATACTTAGAAAATATTTTCTGAAATCAATTGAAAGAAATATTTGCAATTTCCACTACTGTAATACTATTGACTATCACTTATTGAATCCTAGCTAAACTGTGTGATCTTGGATAAGTTACTCAAGTTGTCTGTGCCTCAGTTTCCTCTTCTGCAAAGCAGAGATAATAATATTACCTCAAAGCGTTGTTATTAGAATCAAATTAGCCACTAAAGTGGGATGAGGGATTGAAGGTAAATATTTTTCAAGATAGGAGAAACTTGATCATGTTTAAGTGCCAACGGGAAAAGCTAGGTGAGAGATAAGGGAGGTGAGAAAGAGAGATGGAGAGAGTAATCAATAGAGGCATATTAGATGTGACAGACACTGTCAGTTGCCCACAGAGTAGCTATTTCCCATCTTCTTTCTTTCTAACAAAACTCCATTTGTTCTGGTGTCAGGTGCCCATGTGTGTGGGGGAAAGTGTGGTCCATCTCCAGGCCATAGGTGTGAATCTAGATTAGCCTAAAACAATTATGGTAATGCTCTTCTCCTTCTGGTGATTAATTTAAGGATAAGCATGTGACACAATTCTGGCCAGTGAAACAAGAGAAAAACTGTGGGATTTCTTCCAAGTGATGACTCTCTGATCTTAAAAAGAGAGTCATGAGGAAAAATTTCTCTTTTCTGAATAATGCCTTCAACAAGGGACGCTGGAATTGCCACTTTGTCATGGATCAGTGGGCCTTTGGACTGGGAAGTCACCTGAAACAGCTAAAAAGGACACGCTGTTTGAAAGATGATTGCTAGGTTGTTATTGGACTTTATTTGAAACTACGTTTTTTTTTAATTTTTTTGTTTATTGCAGTAACATTGGTTTATAACATTGTATAAATTTCAGGTGTACATCCTTATACTTCT
This sequence comes from Diceros bicornis minor, assembly GCF_020826845.1. Lineage (NCBI taxonomy): Eukaryota > Metazoa > Chordata > Mammalia > Perissodactyla > Rhinocerotidae > Diceros > Diceros bicornis. The sequence continues at coordinate 20,872,242 of NC_080770.1, forward strand.
ATTTCTGCATAGATTACATCGTGTTCACCACCCAAATACTAATTACAACCCATCACCACACACATGTGCCGAATTATCCCCTTCGCCCTCCTCCCTCCCCCCTTCCCCTCTGGTAACCACCAATCCAATCTCTGTCTCTATGTGTGTATTTGTTGTTGTTATTATCTACTACTTAATGAGGAAATAAGTCAGAGGGAAAAGGTCAAATATCGTATGATTTCCCTCATTAAGTATTTGAAACTACTTTTATTACTCAAGGACATAACATTATTTTGAGATCTGAAATACTCATTTGTCTTGGGTTATCTAGTAGGTAAGGAAATGAACATAAGAGTTATTTTATTAAATAGAAATGAAAAGCCAAGAACATACAAAAAGGGGAACCCGTTGCACGCCTGAACAGCGGCTGCTCTGCCTTTGAGTCCCTCCCCATGAGCAGTTTTTGGAGGAAGCCTAACAGGCAGCACGGTGACAGGTGGTGGCTCAGGAGTGGAGAGCCCTCACTCACCCTGGAATGCAGCAGCATAGAGACCGGTTAACTGAAGAGGAAAATATGAATCCACTCAATGGGTGGACTTAAGAGTAGTGCTCCTGTAGCTCCAGAAGAACTGGATTATAACTATAGTAATATGGTATGCAGTTTACTGATTCTTGGCCAGTAACCAATGGATTGGCAATACAGTCTGCAAAATGGACAGAAAAGGGGAACCCTGGGTTATATCAAATGAAGGCTCTGGGTTAAAATTAACGCAAATAATAAGAAGAAGTAATTGCTGCTAAAAAGGGAGCCAATAAGTGAATAATAATGTAACTGTTATTTGGTTTTGTACTGGTATAACTGCTAGGATTAATTTGATTTCAACAAAATCTATGATAATATTTATATTGATGATCAAATGTATTAGGAAGTTGATTCTTTTTTTTTTTGGTGGGGGGATCAGCCCTGAGCTAACATCTGCCAATCCCCTCTTTTTTTTTTTTTTTTTTTTGCTGACAAAGACTGGCCCTGGGCTAACGTCTGTGCCCATCTTCCTCCACTTTATATGGGACGCTGCCACAGCATGGCTCAACAAGTGGTGCATCGGTGCACACCTGGGATCCGAACCGGCGAACCCCAGGACACCGCAGCAGAGCGTGCACACTTAAATGCTTGCGCCACAGGGCCGGCCCCAGGAAGCTGATTTTATTAGAAATAAAATCCCTCCACGATGTTCATCCAGTGACAGTTGAATGGTTAGAGGAGGAACTAAAGCTAGTTAACAGTCAATAAATTTTTACATTAAATCAAAATATTGATACTTTTCAGGAAATTCAAATTTCAGTGGTGGGAGGAGATAAAAAAGTTATCAAACTTGTGCATAACTATGAACAAGTTCGTGGTGGAGTATTTGGTTATCCGAAATTCTTCTTTAAACAATATCCATGCTTTATTTGATGACACAAGTAGTCAGCGATTTGTTTTTTTCTGTTCTATAAATGGTACAAAACACGCCGGAGAAGAAATGATTATGAGTGATTTAAATTTAAAGGCTTGACTAAGAGTCAGAGGGTGGACTTTGTAGGAAAGAGTTTACAGCTGAATGGGAAAACTCTGTCTTTATCTCTGGTTACGCCTGGCTTTGACCCTTGGCCAGCAAAGCGCGGTGGAAATTTTAGTGTATTTTTTAACTTCCAAAACTCCCCTAATGACTTAAAGGGTCATTTTTTTTTTTCTTCTTTTTACTGATGGTTTTCACCTGCCATGACTGGCTTTACCAGAAGGACATAAATACCCCACTGGGAACTTTTCTTCTGAAGCCAAGCTTTACCTCATGCTGGTCTTGGTGGTTCAAATGGAGATGAAGCTTGATTGTCTGTGTATGAACAAGGACCCTCGGGAGCTTGCGTTTGGATGTCTCTTGGATCTTCAATGCTTGCCTGCACTCTCTTTCTCTTGTTTCACATCATCATTTGTCTTTAAGTAAAACCCTTATATGAGTATGCCTTGTGGAATCTTCTGAGTCTTTTCAGATATCCGAAGTTGTGAAATCTTTGCAGTTGGTGACTCCACTGGAAGTATTTTTAGATCAGGAGGATAAAACGAAGAGTTGAATGATGATGGAATTCCACAATTTTATATCTTTACCATTTCACAAAATTTTTCTTTAGTATTTCCTGACCCAATGAGCACAAGTATGTGTCTAAATTCATGTGGACTGAAGGAAGCTGATCTTGATGACCAAGACACAATATCTCTGCAATTAAACTTGAAAATACATATTCCTGAGATATCTTAGGATGGATCATGACTCCACCTCATCTAGCCAATTTAGGGCTAACTGCAAATGCAACGCCATTAATAAATGACAAGTACAGTTCTGTGATTCTTTTCCTATCAGAACTTAGGATATCTGCCTGAGGGTGTGTCCAAAAATAAGTGTTAACAAAGCTGCTGTTAGGTCAGCCCTGTGGAAAAACAGTATGGTTAAGCAGGAAAATATGATCATAGGGGGAGATTGTGGGTCTAAAGTAACAATAAATGGAAAGAAGTGGAGGCACTCATAAGTGGATCATGATCCCAGAGAGGAATGAACTCATGTTATTTTCAAGAGACCACTCTAGATCAAGAGGGCAATTCTGTCTCCCAGAGAGCCTGTGTACAGCAGAGTGGAACCCTGTCTCGTCTTTTTGTGCCATCCTCTCGCCCTCCTGTGTTATATCAGACGATGCTCTGCTGCTATTGATAGGGGTTTCATGGCCAATTTTTTCAGAAGTGGGTGTCCAGGTTCTTCTTCCTATTCTGCCTTAGTCTGGAAGCTCCGCTGAAAACTCTCTACCATGGGTGACCCTGATGGTATTTGAAATACTGGTGGCAGAGCTTTCAGTATCACCACAACATGCAGCTGCCACAGTATAACAACTGACAGATGGGTGGTGTGGTTCCCTGACTGGGAAATGAACCTGGGCCACAGCAGTGAAGGTGCCAAATCTTAACCACTAGATCACCAGGACTGGCTATAGGCTATAGATACCATCTGTTTATTTTTCAGATGACCTGAGAAAATACTAACAATGTATGATACAGGAGCTAGAATGCTAAATAATAGACCTTCTGTGTGGCCACTAATCAATATGATATGTTGCTAAGCTGTCTGGTATAATGGGAAGTAGATTCCTGCTGCTTTTCAAGTATGTCAGAGCTTGGTTTGCTCATTTAAATACATCAAATGTGGAATGAAAAGAATGTATTTAAGGAAAGAAGAAATGAAACCCAGATAGACTTGAGGGAGATCAACTTGGGTATGCTTTAGTGGCCCAGTATTACTGGTATTTCCCCTTTGGAGACATGCAAAGGACATTTATGGGAAATGCTATGGTACACCAGATACAGCAGTATTTGGGATACAATATACAGTCTCACAGGGGCATGCAATATTTTTGGGTGAAACCTTTTCCCCAAATTGCACAAGCCCATGGATGTCCAATGGCATCATAATATCTGGTGGTTTAATGAACACTGTACCACCTTGCCAGATATTCTGCAAGGATTTTAGTTGCTTATCTTGGGAATATTAAATCAATTCAAAATAATGTTCATACAGGCTTACCATGATGAAAATCCCTTGCTTTCCCACACAGGAACACTAGAGGGATTTCTGTTGTATGAGATGGACTGTGGCTGGAAATTGGCTTGGACGAATGAAGCTATAAGTGAGTGGAAAAACTGAATAATTACTATAATGGAATATTATATGTATCATAATTAGTGAAAGAAGGCTTGCAATTTATGAAAGAAAATATATTGGCTATTTTAAATATTTATGCGATTTATTTTACATAGAGCATTACGTAATCTGATGTCTGTGAAGTCTAGTGGCCAGGGGCGCAAGAAGGCCAGGCTAGGAGGAGGTTTATAAGAACACTATGATAAGCTGAATTTATGCCAGGATGTTATTTCAAAGTGTGGTCTTTATTGTTTTGTAATGACCTGATACCACAGATATTTCTGTCAATTTTATGTTCCCTGTGATTCAAGTGGTTGAGATTGAACAGATAAAGAAAAAAAACTGTGTTGGTCCTATCGAAGAAAGGGTGGTAGATGGATCATATTACACAATGACACCCAGAAGCCAGTGTGTAAAACTAAAACCGTCCTATGATATCTGGGATATGGTTATGTCCACAAACCAGAGGGAATCCAGAATTTATTAAACAATGACCTTCAGTCACCACTCCAGTCACTGAGAATGTGTGGTGCATAGAAAAATTTTGTTTGTGTTGGGAAGGAAAAGAGAATGATACTGTAACTTTACTTGCCGAATGCCATGTGGGACACTAATCTTCCTGACATAGCTTTATGGTGTAAGAAAGGATTTATACATTCATTGCTGAGAAAATATTTTGGAACATTTATTTGAATCCTTCAATTGTTATAATACCTATAGAATTGGACTGAGCCAAAAAGCAATGAATTTGGTCTTAATAAATTAAAACAACATTATGCCCTCATTAATACATAAAAACATTTTAAATAACTGGATAATGCAGGAAAAGAGTAATTGAGCTATAAGAAAATATCAAAAGGTTCTTGTAGGGATAGGATCACTATTAGTATGATTTGTTCACAGAATTTTTATTTCCTATTGGATGGGTCCAAATTCTGTTGGTGACTGAGATATTAATAGGCTTATTCTTCTATAAAATATATTGTTGAAAGTGCTATAAGATAAGTTTAAAAAGACACTTGAGAATATGTGGAGAGGAGATATTGATCTAGGTCAGAGGATGGACTGGGAAGGAAAGGGTTAGAAGCAGGTTGACCATCCATTTTCTCTCTTTACCCAGGATGCCTTGGGAAAGAAAGTCAGATGACTCAGTTAAAGGACCTTGTGAACATGCTAATGACCTCTTAGAAAACACGCTTATGGTATTACCAGAGGGAGAATCCTTATCTATGGAATGCTTGAAGCAGATATATCTCAACTGTCTAGGGTCACTTATGGTAAACAAACCCTGTGGATTTATGGTGAATGGCTCTCTGGAAAATCTCACATAGGCTATATGGTTATCAGAGTATAAAATGTCATGACCAAATAGCTCCATTTTGTGCGAGTGATGACTGAATGCATTACTTACAGAAATCGTGTTGTGCATCAACCAGAGAACACACTAATGCAGCAAGAAAGGCGTGGAGAGCAGCACTGGAGGCCCGGACTTCTCCAGCTTCTGTTGTGTTTCATGATTCCTTGTATTCCTTAAGTTGTTAGTAAAGCTTGATGCTAGAGAAGATCTCTGATGTTTGTATATCTGACTTGACAATCTGATCCCTTTTATTTTCTCAATCAATAAAACCAGAACCTTGTCCTCTGAAAAGATTAGTAAAATTGATAAATCATGAGCAAAACTGATCAAGAATAGAAAAAGCTGGGTGTGAAAGAAAACACAAATTATATAAGGAATGAGAAAGGGACACTTACTACACTAAAACTTGTAACATAAGTTATTGGCATAAAGATTTATGCCAATAAAAGTGAATTTTAGATGAAATAAACCAATTAATTAAAAAGTCTTTTCAAAACCTATAAAAGAAGAAATAAAAATTTGAACATTTCTCCATGTATTAACTTGATTCTGTAATTAAAATCTTACCTCAATAAAAAATTCAGATAGCTTTCCTGGTGAATTCTGTAGAGTATTCAAGGAAAAAATAATAACTATTATTCGAAAAATTTTCAAGAGGAAAGAAAAGATGAGGGCCGCATAACCATGATGCTAAAAGCTGACAACAACTTTACAAGAAAGAAGAATTGCAGGGTGGTCTTCACATGAACAGAAATGTAAAAATCCTAAGTAAAATATTAATAAATTTAATCCAGAAAAATATAGAAAAAGATAATATGTCATGATCAAATACTATGTTCTTAAGCCTTTACTCACCTGCTGTGACAGTATAAGCAAAAGGCTAAGATTAGAGTAAGGACCAACTCCCCCTGTTCCATTATCCCCTATGGAAGAGTGCACCAGTGAAAAGTCAGGTGGATCAGCACAGATGTGGGGGTCATCTCACTGCTGAGGGAGCCCTGATCAAAATGTTCCTGTGGTTTTATGGACCTGGGGATCAGAGAGGAGGGCAAGGGGGAAGGACCAGCAGGAGTGGAAAAGTACTGAGTACTGAGTCAGAGTAGAGAAAAGTGTCTTCAAGATTCCTTGATAAGGAGATCTCAAAATGGAGGTGCCTGGGCTAGGAATGCAGATATGCATCAGGGCATGGCCAGGCAGGGAGGCCTGAGTCCTTGACTTCGACGACTCCTCGTAGAGACTGTAATGCATTGGCTGTGAATAAAATCTGGTATGGGGAGAGCAGCTTTCTCCATGAAGCCTGCCCCAAAGCCTTTGTAATTACCTATGATCAGGCCTGAAAAATCACATATAGGCTTTTGGCTAGGAGCCAGACTCCTCATACAGAAAATCTAGGAGCACATATAAACAATTATTACACATAATAAGTGAACTTAGCAAGCATGGTGGACAAACACATAACCTTGGCCAACAACTCAACTTTCACACTCTGTGCAAACAATGAAATGGAACCTCAAATATAGTTCTTCAGAATTCCCTCCTCCAGCCTATCGGCACCTAGACATAAGAACCTGGCTCTACTTTTCATATATTCCTTCAATCAATATTATAATTATGACCCAAGGACAGTAGAACTTAAGGAAAAAACATAGACTTTAGTACCAGCAAACCCTGGACCTGAATTTGGATTCTGGCTCAGCTACTAAGTGTGTCTGCTTCTTTAGCTCTAAAGTGGGGCTAACAATGTATACATATAGAGTGATTGTTGGGATTTAAGTTAATGATCATCAAAAACTGAAATCCAGCATGAATTCTGACATATAGTGCTCAGTGGGCTGATGTCAGAGGCATAAGGACTTTTTGTGTGTGTGTGTGAGGAAGGTCAGCCCTGAGCTAACATCCATGCCAATCCTCCTCTTTTTGCTGAGGAAAACAGGCCCTGAGCTAACATCCATTGCCAATCCTCCTCCTTTTTTTCACGTTTGCTCCCCGAAGCCCCAATAGATAGTCGTATGTCGTAGCTGTACATCCTGCTAGTTGCTGTATGTGGGACGCCGCCTCAGCATGGCTGGACAAGCAGTGCGTTGGTGTGCACCTGAGATCCGAACCCAGGCCGCCAGTAGCAGAGCGCACGCACTTAACCACTAAGCCACGGGGCTGGTCCCCCATAAGGACTTTTAAAAATTCTGTCCTCCATTAAAGCAACGAAAATACTGAAAAAGTTAACAGAATCAATATTTTCAGAATTCTGGAAATTATGCAAAGTCTTGTAAAACTCCAGGGAGTACTTATTAAGAAAAATGACTAAATCTTAGTAATAACAGTGAGGTGTGTGGCATTTAACATGCCCTATTTTTATGCTCCCTCTCCAGCTCCTCTGTAAACTTGAAAACCAACAGCCTGCAATCACATGAAAACCAGCAGCCTGGCAGCCACTGGAGGGGGCAGAATGGCATTGGAGCTCCTTCAAAGCCCTTTCCCAGATAATTGTCATTATTTGGCCTTTTTAGTGTCTTCTTGAAAGACCTAACTCACTAGACCGTCTTTTTTGATTTGACTTGGAGCCTTTTCCTGGGTGCATATGTGAAAAGCAGAGGCAATTCTTGAACATGGCAGAGCCTTGGGCAGTGGGTAATAGTTAGAGCAAACAATAGACTAAACAAAGGCTTAAAAGGAAAATATGAGGAATAAAGTACCATAGGGGGATTTGAAATGCTATGACACTATGACATATTTCTGGGAATTTGAGCGCTATGAGCACGAATAGAGCTCTGCATATGCCCAGACTGTGTGCATGTTCAAGAAAGACTACTCTCAACTCTGGCTTACCCTGAGACTCTGTGGAAGCAAGAAATAAAGACTAAAGTAAAGTTGTAAACTCCTGGCTGAGTGGTGAAGACATGCTCCTATTTGCACTTAAAGCCCCTTGGCAAAGACTGGAAGATTTATTGGTTCTAGGAATCTAAGGACATTATTTAAGATGAATGAAAACCAAAAGTGGGTTCTTTGAAAAGATCACCAAAAAAGATTAACTAAAAAAAGAGAGAAGACTCAAGTTACTAAAATCAGGAATAAAAGAGAGGACATTACTACCAACTTTACAGGAATAAAAAAGATTATAAGGGGATACTATGAACAGTTGTATGCCAACAATTTCTATAGTTTTGCTTAAATGGATAAATTCTTAGTAAGATACAAACTGCTGAAATTAACTCAAGTGAAATATAACAAGTAAAGAGATTGAAATAATAATAAAAAAAAAACTTCCCCCACAAAAATAACTCAATCCAAGATGGCTTTGCTTGTGAATTTTATCAAACATTTAAGGAAGAATTAACACCAATCCTTCACAAACTCTTCCAAAAAATAGAAGAAGATGGGACACTTCCCAACTCATTCTGTAAGACCAGTGTTATCCTGATATCAAAACTACACAAAGATATCACAAGAAAAGAAAGCTATAACCAATATCTCTTATGAATACAGACACAAAAATCCTCAACAAAATACTACCAAACTGAATCCAGTAGCCTATAGAAATGGTTATACACCAAAAGCAAATGAGATTTATCCCAGGAATAAAAGGTTGGTTCAACATATGAAAATCAATCAATATAGCACACAATATTAATAGAATAAAGGACGTTGTACTCAGTAATGATAACTGCTATTATTACTATTTTTCCCAATTCTTCATCCACTGCCTCGCCATATATTTAAATATAGCAACTGTTAACTCTTATCATAAGTAAGTTAAACAGCGCCCTCTCCCCTAAGCTACAGAGTGCACCTCTACACTATGGGTTTGAAGATAGTAGAATATATTTGTCTCTTCTCTTCTCCACTGTCCTGAGAATATTATGTATGAAGAAAATTGGAAGAAATCTGTTTGTTTTCTTTCATTGAATGGCTAGTGGAATTCTAAGACTTCCAAAAAATGTCGATGGGAAGGCATAAAAATCTACCTTTTTAGATTTTGATCCCGAGCTAGTTGGCACCAGGATTTGAACCTCCATTTTCCCTCCAACTGTAGCTATCACTCTGCCTGAAAATATATCAGCTCCCAATATTCCTATAAACAGAGTATGTCCTGATGTGTTTGTAGTACATTCGAGAGATTTAACTCAGTATCTCAACCTCCTCTGGTGACCTCTGCCAGGGAGGAAATTTCCTCAGGGACATGCAACCTGAATGAAACCCTATGTTATTATTTACAGAGCACTCAGAGTCCTTCATGTCCCAGTTCACAGTACCCAAGGGTACTCCTTATAAGAGGAGTGCATCATCACATAATTTTCCAGACTAGGAATGTAGGCTGTTAACATGTAAGTTTAAAGTGCAGGGAAAAGAACCATTCAGGTGAAGATATGTTTGTTGTCCATAGACGAATTCTCCCAAATATCTGTTTCTAAGGTCAAATCTTTAAAAAATCGAGATAATTAATTCCTGAGGGGGCAAAACCTCAGATAGAAAGGCAAGTCCTTTAATGTTCTCAGCATCTTTTCTAAACACTATGATTCAAGAAGAAGCTGTTTTCTTATTTTAAGAGCAGAATGAGAGGGGGTTATTAAGTGATTGAAATATTTGTGTTTCTTACCCTATAACCAGAGAGCTAGGTGCTGAAGATCAGAAGATTTGCCTTAGTACCTAAGAACTTTGGGTTTCAAATTCATCATAGCATTTTCTTTTCCTTTGACTTAAATGTCCAAAGCATTGGAGCTTTAAATGCTTGCTAAATCCATTGGAATAAATTTGTGCCATCTTGACATTCTCTGCTTCCTGTAACATTGTCTAGTCAGTGGAGACTTAGAAATGTACATTACTATGATATGATGTTTGAACAACTACATATAATTATTATTTCTTATTGCTGAATACACTGGACATCCTGCTTAACTACAGAGGCAACCATGGTAAGTTAACTAGAATTGTTTATTTTTAATCCAGTTTCCCACATTTCCATCTTCTCCTGAGAGGTTTATAATTAAAATCATTGAAGCATAACTTTCTGATATTTGATGGGGGAAACACTTTTTAGATGTTTCACAGAAATGTTTATTCTCCTCCCTGTGTATGGATAGATCTATAATTTTTCAGAGATAGGTTTACATTTTATGGATTTCTGAGTCAATTTCTAGGCTTTTGAGTGTGGAGAGAGTGCAGTAGTGCAGCATATTGTGGTTGCATGGGTCACTGACGGTTTCCTCCAGAGATAGGGCATATGATGTGATAGTTTGGATAGTTAGAGATCGGCTTCTGTATAGTCACTCATTTCCTTGAAACAATGCTCTGACTTTGATAATTTCCAGGGATGAAATAAGGGGTAAAAATCTGAACCTTGTACTGATAGGAGGAGATATGAGAGACAAATGAAAATGAAGAAGGCAAATTTGAGGTGAAGCTGAGACAGGGTGTGCGACATCCATGGTGGTAAGGCATGTCAGCATGGAAGAGAGAAGGACAGCATTTGGAATCTGTTTTTTGATAGAAATCTCCAGCTCTAAAACTCACATCTCAATGGAGAATGCATTAAAATATAGAATCTGCAAAGAAAGAATATACTCTTTGCTGTGCTAGATTGAACTCCAGGATCAGCGGCACTTTTTATTCTGATTATTCAGATTTTCTTGTATCTTGTTCTCACCAGGCAAGATCTCATTTCTGCTACAATGAATGTTGTCGCAGCAATATGATTGAATCTCTGCATCCCTGAACTCAGACTTAACCCTATTTTTTTAGAGAGTCAAGACAGGTATTGCTAAAGATGAGAGATGAAAGTCACTTCTCTTTGTCACTGTAGGGTGATTTTTCCTTGTATACACTCATCTTACTAGACGTGATGCTGAAAAATAATCACTGGGTTGGGCATTAGAAGACCATGATTCTTGTTGTGGTCTACTACTAATCAATTAGCTGTGTTTCCTTGGACTTTACCTGTCTGGGCCTCAGTGTCTTCATCCTTAAAGAGCATATATGTTGATAAAATGCAAGGTACTGGGTGATTTTTTGTGTACAACAATTCTACAACAAACAATTTGTCCAATGGACCCTTGAACTCAACATCTAACTCTACATTTCATAGCTTAGCAAAAGAATTGCCATGGATTTCAAATGGTCACAGGTAGTGGCTCTAGATGCCAACCCACTTATCCAAACTCTGGCATTGCTGATTCCCAGAAGTAAACTGGATCTACACTGGAGAGGCACTAAGTGCTAAAGAGCTAGAGCCAAACATCCTAGATTTAAATACAGGCTCCTCTATTTTCTTGTCATCATTTCTTTGAGCAAGTCATTTGCTTTCTCCTAACCACAGTTTCCTTTTCTTTAAAATATGGTTAGTAGTGTACCAACTTCATCAATTTTTGTGAAGATTAAATGAAATAACATATGTAATGTATTTAGTATCGTCCCTAGTACATGGCAAACGCTCAACAAAAATTACTATTATAGGAACTACATAGTAGAAAAAGAAATTTCTGCTTGCTGTTAAGAATGGGGAAAAGCAGAATTACAGTAAAAGTTTGTATTTCAAAACGTCGAGTATGTGGAATTTAAACAAGTAACCAATTTTCTCTGCCTAGAAGAAGTTTGTCTGCTTGAGTCCCTGTCTGTCAATTGCAGTTTGAGCCAGGATGCAATTATTCTTTTATGGAAAATCAGGGTCATCCTGCTAGATCAACGTTTTTCTCCATTTCTCATTTTTCCCAAAATATGGGTATGAGAGGTTTTCAGTGGTAATAGGCACACTATTGCTCTTTGGACTAGGACAGAAAAAGACACTGATTCTGTGCTTGAGTCTGCCATTAACACAGGACATTAAAGACAACAATTCTACAGAGGCAATTTTGACATAAGACCAAGTTGTTTTGTTTGTATGTTTGTTTCTGTGTGGTGTGGGACAAAAGGAGGCAGATGAAAACTGTTAAAAGAGAACTTTTTAAAAAATAGATTCTAATTACTTCAAGATTTGCAGGAAACTGAGGTAATGAGTGAAATAATGAAGATGAATGAGTCAAGTCTGGGGGTTTTGTCTGATTTTTATCATGAAATCCAACCTTTGTCATAGATCTTCAGGAAATTATAAAAACATATTAGTCAGTTGTTGGTTCTCCCAAAGGCCATCTCGTCTAGAGAAGACTTGGCAATTAGAAGGGCACTCAACTTTCTTCTCAAGGGTTCTTGTCCCTGGAAGAATTCTGTGATACATTGAGCTATCTAGAAGGGAGACCACTATATTGGGGTTTAGAAATCTAAAGCTAGCTTCTCAATGAAGCATTTGTGCTGTCATCTGGAAGAGGTTTCCTTTCCATGTACCTCATTATGTACCTTGCCCACATGTAACAGGGACAATTCATCTACCCTTCACTGCCTTTGTGCTTTAAGAGTACATTAAGATAAAGAGAATAAAGGAATCTGAGGTCCAGAAAAAAGTGAGAATTAATAATGGCATAACTTCGTTGTAAACACAGTCTTAATGTTTAATTGAGTGACATGTGTCAGTGCCCACTCAGACCCTCACTCTATGTCCATTTGGTGAACTAGTAACAATTTCATGAATATATTAAAGCAGTTACTTCATTTATATTCAGATAATATTTCCTGGGGTCCCATGATGTATCAATGTACAATTCTCTATGTTTGTTTGCCATATATATTCCACTCAAATTAAAACTTCATGATTTCAACTTCAGGCCTCTAAGAAAAAATATGGAAATTATATTTATTTTATGATCATAAAATTAGTAATACAAGCTGTAGACATTTGGAAAATACTAAAAAGTATAAGGAAATAAAAGATCACTCATAATCTTACATCCAGGAGTAAATGTCCTAAATATATTAATTTTTTTCTTCATCAACTTTTCTATATATACATGTTTTAACATAGATGAAATAAAACCTATATAAAATTTTATGAGAAATTTTTGAATTTGAATTTTATTCTTAAAAGATACATATAAAACCTATAATTTTCAAATACTAATTATTTAATGATGATTCACTAGCTTTTTGCCTATAGTATATTTACATAATTATAATTAGGATATACAGACTATATTGTGTTTTTTTATTCATGTTAATTTGTACATATTCTATTTAAGTTTTGTTAGTTTCCCAAATTATTACTTCTGATAACTACATTACTCCAACATATTGATGTTCAAATGAAATTTTGTAAAGACTGCTCTGATCCAGGGAAATGGAGTTCATTTCTTCTTGGTATCCGATGTCTTATAAGGATATTTTTGAGAGCAAGATAATAAAAGACTAAGAGAATCAGCTAAGAGAAGTTTTGAGATATCTATTCCTAAAGAGTTTTGGGAAGGGAAAGAATTATCTGTGAGATTGTCAGAGTACTGTTAAAAGGCAGAGTTTTGGACTGCTTCATTCTTTCATAGTTCCTCCTTCCTTTCATTCTTTCTTTTTTTTTTTTTTAAGGTAAAGCATTCCTTCCTGGAGTTTTTATCATCCATACCACACAGATGGAGAATAAAAGAAATGTGACTCAATTCATTTTAATAGGTCTTACACAGAACCCCAAAATGCAGAAAGTATTGTTTGTGGTATTTTTGGTTCTATACATGGTAACACTCTCAGGCAACCTGCTCATTGTGGCTACCATCACCACCAGCCACACTCTGAACTCCCCCATGTGCTTCTTCCTGGCCCACCTTTCCTTGATAGACACAATTTATTCTTCTTCTTGATTGCAGACTCACTTCACAAGAAGAAGATGATCTCCTTTAATGGGTGTATGGCTCAAGTCTATGCAGAACATATTTTTGGTGCTGCCGAGATCATCCTGTTGACAGTGATGGCCTATGACCGCTATGTGGCCATCTGCAAACCTCTGCACCATGCGACTGTCATGAGCCACAGGCTGTGCATTCTCCTGCTGGGAGTGGCCTGGACTGGAAAATTTCTCCATGCAACCATTCAGATCCTCTTTATGGTCTGGCTGCCCTTCTGTGGCCCCAATGTCATAGATCATTTCATGGGTGACTTGTACCCTTTGTTGAACCTTGTCTGCATGGACATTCATACCCTTGGTCTCTTTGTTGCTGCCAATAGTGGGTTCATCTGCCTGTTAAACTTCCTCCTCTTGATGGTCTCCTATGTGGTCATCTTGTGCTCCCTAAAGAACTATAGCTTGGAGGGGAGGCGCAAAGCCCTCTCTACCTGTGTCTCTCACATCACAGTAGTGGTCTTATTCTTTGTGCCCTGCATATTTGTGTATCTGTGCCCACTGACCACTCTGCCCATTGATAAAGCTGTGGCTCTCTTTTATACTATGGTGGCCCCTATGTTAAATCCCTTAATCTACACCCTCAGAAATGCAGAGGTGAAAAAAAATGCTATGAGGAAGCTCTGGAGGAAAACAGTGACTTCAGATAATGATTAAGCATAATTATTGAGCACCGCAGATAGAAGTATTAGAGGTAATTTAGTCCAAGCCTCTTGATCTACAGACAAAGACACCAGCTATAACAAGAGGTTGGATAATGGTTGCAGATAGCCACTTCGGCACAGAGCTAAAGCTCGGACTGGAATCCAGACTTGCTGTCTCCCATCCTACACTCTTGTCATCACAACTTACTGCTTCTTAATCAATAAATATTTATCTATTACCTGGAAATCTGAAATATCTTCAGAAGCTAAAAGGTGTGACCCTAGAATATTGGATTGGTATTAAAATAATCTTATTATGTAACACTGAGATGTTGGTTATGACTGATTACTGAAAATAACATGTTTAATGATGTTCCTTTACTTTGGACGCTGGCCTCAATATAATATAAATTCTTTCCTTTGTGAATTTTTTTGTTCATTAAATCTTGGTTGCAGAGTAAACAGAGATACTGTTTATCAAATGCCTATAAGGCTGACATTGTATTAGGTATTTTCTATATTGTGTCAGTCAGGGTCCAATCAGGAGACAGACCACATAGTAATTTGAATAGGATAAGTTTACATACGATTATTAATTAAATCAGGGCATTGACTAGTAAGGTGTAACAAGTACTCTAAGGAATGCCCTGAGATTGGGAAATGAGTATCCAAGGAGTGGCCCCATTTAGAAGGTGGAACTCCTCCCCGAGGCTGGGGTTCCACTCTTTTGGAGGAGGTCTACTTGTTGCTCATTGGATAGTAGATAACTTCTCTGCGCTGTCAAGGGCCAGAACTAGTTCCTGGCAGCTGGCAGGCAAGAAAGGGACTGGCAAGCTGGGAGCCTCCCACTGTGGAGCTTATGGGCTGAGCTGGTGAGCAAGGAACTGTGGCCTGGACTGCCAAGCAGGAAACAACCTCTAGGGTACAGGTGGACCAACGCTGGCAGGAAACACTCTACTGTGGTGCAGACCAGCTGTGTTGGGAAGCTGGTCTCTTGGGTGTCTGTAGATTCACTGGAATCCGACCGCAGAGGTGCCACTGACACTCAGTGGGAAACTGTCCGTGGACGTATCAGTGTCAGCACCACTATATGTGTCTCCTGCTCCCTGACCTCCCAGAAAAAGAATACACATGCTGTTGGAAGCTGTATCATCAGAGCAAGATGAAAAGGGAAGAGTATTCAAAACATCATTACTCAGACGACTGTCAAGCTTTTTTTTTTTGAATGTTTTCTTCTAGTGGTTTTATGGTTTCAGGTCTTATGTTTAAGTATTTAATCTATTTTGAATTGATTTTTGTATGTGGTGTAAGATAAGGTTCCAATTTCATTCTTTTGCATGTGAATATCCAGTTTCCCCCCCATTTATTGAAAAGACTATTCTTTCCCCTTTAAGTAGTGTTGGCACCCTTGTCAAATATTAATTGACTGTATATGAAAAGGTTTATTTCTGGGTTCTCAGTTCTGCTTCACTGATCTAGTTGTCTGTTTTTATGCAAGTACCATACCATTTTGATTATTATAGCTTTGAAACATAGTTTGAAATCAGGAAGTGGAAATGTGATGCCTTTAGCTTTGTTGTTCTTTCTCAGTATTGGTTTGATTATCTGGGTCTTTGGTGATTTCATACATATTTTAGGATTGTTTGTTCTATTTCTGTGAAAGATGTCATTGGAAATTTGATAGGGATTTCATTGAATCTATACGTGACTTTGAGTATTATGGACATTTTAACAATATTAATTGTTCCAGTCCATGAACACATGATATCATTTATTTGTGTTTTTTTCAGTTTCTTTCATCAATGCCTTATAGTTTTCACTGTAGAGATCTTTCACTTCCTTGGTTAAATTTATTCTGAAGTATTTTATTCTTTTTGATGCTATTATAAACGGTGTTATTTTCTCGATTTACGTTTTGTACAGTTTATTGTTGGTTTAAAGAAATGTAAGATTTTATATGTTGATTTTGTATCCTGTATCTTTACAGAATTTATTTATTAGTTCTATCATTTTTTGGTGGAGTTTTTAGGGTTTTCTACATATATGATCATATTATCTGCAAACAGATAATTTACTTCTTTCTTTCCAATTTGGTTGCTTTTTATTTCTTTTTCTTGTCTGATTGTTCTTGCGAGTACTTCCAGCACTATGTTGGATAGAAGTGGTGAGAGTGGGCTTCTTGCGTTTTACCAGATCTTAGAGGAAAAGCTGTCGGTTGTTCCCCATTATCGTGTTAGCTGTCGGCTTTTCATAAATGGTCTTTACTGTGTTGAGGAAATTTCCTTCTAATTCTATTTTGCTGAGAGTTTTTTATCATTAAAGGGTGTTGAACTTTTGTCAAATGCTTTTTCTGTATCTACTAAGATGATTATGTGGTTTTTACCTTTCATTCTGTTAATGTAGTATATCACATCGATTTGCATATTTTAACCAATCTTGTATCTCAGGGATTAATCCCAATTGATATTGGTGTATAATCTTTTGGATGTGTTGAATTCAGATTGCTAGCATTTTATTGAGGTATATTTCTTATTTGTAATGTTTGACGAATAAAATTGCTGAGCACTTGCATGTCCGAAAATGTATTCATTTTATTCTCATTCTCATAGCAGATGAAGATTAGAGACAGAAGAGTCTTGGATAACACCCTGTTTGCATGGGTGTTATTTATATATTGCGTGATATAGAATTAAAGGTTCCAGTTATTTTCCTTTGAGAACATTAAAGATTTTTTCCATTAACTCTCAATTTCCAGTTTTGTAGATAAAAAGTCTGACACCAGGCTGAATTTTATTTCCTTCATGGTAGGTTTTTATTTTATAGATTTAGTGTTCTACTGAATTCCTAATAATGTACCAATTTATATTTTTAGAATTCTATTTTGGGATCATTTTTTTGTTTTCTTCCTAAAAATATCAAAATGGCTATGGATCTCTTGAGAGACCACTGATGACCACCCATGGTTGACTGAATCATATTCTCCCTAGGTGATGTCTAATAATTTTATAGCTTTAATTGCCATCTATATGCTCAAGGCTCCTACATTTCTCTGACCTTCATCTTTCTGAGGATCAGAAATATATATCCAATTGTATATAGCTACTTGAATCTCACGCAGCACATTAAAAAACACATTTACCTTCTCTCTGTTCCATCCATCCAGTAATCTAAGCCAGAAACTGGGTGTTATCCATGACTCTTCTGTCTCTAATGGTCATCTGCTATCAAGTTCTTTTGTTTATAACTCCTAAATATTTCTAAATCCTTCTCCGTCTCTCTGTTAGTTTGGGTTCCCTACATGGAGACTCATATGGGGATTTTTATGAAAGTGATTTATAAGCAGGAGAGGTTGAGGGAAGCTGGCTATGGTAGGGGAAAGAAAAGATGTGGTCTCAATTGGAGTTTGGCTTCAGCCTGGAGCCACAGGAGCCCTGGAGTATACATTGTGCTACAGAACTGGTTCCACCTTGAAGCCAGGGGACTGGCCTTTAATACTCCCACTCGTGTCATTCGTTGGCCACTGGTAGGTCCTGGGATGGTGGGGCTGTGAGCTCTTAGCAGCCCAAGCACACAGCAGCAGGGGACGTGGGTGCACTGTTCCTGGTGATGCAGATTAGAGCTCGACACAGCAGTGTCACCAAACTCTGCATCTTCCCTGGAACCACCAGAGGTCAGGCCTCCATTCTTTCACACCCAAATCATTACAGCAACCTCCTAACCACTCTCTTGCTGTCAGTCTTGTCCCCTGCAAACCATTTCCCCTACCGTAACTAGAGTTATCATTCTAAAATTCAAATCCAACTACATCCTTCACTAGTTTAAAAAACTTTTCAATGTTTTCTCTGAGGTACTTAGCATTGAGCCTTAACACAATTATGAAACCCTTTGTGATCTTCCCTGTTCTTGTCTCTCCAGCTTCATGTCTTGCCCTTTATCCTTTTACAAGCTCGGTGTCCAGCATGGGGCCCAGCACACACTGCGGGTTCAGTAAATAGTTGTTGAATGAAAGGATGAACTAATAGCCACAGCCCTGTTGAATTGATTAGGTTTTCTGCATGCTCGTTTTTACCTCCTGGACTCTGTTACATATTCCACCCCCTGGGATACTCTCCTTCAACCTCGCGCCTGTTCACTCTGCTAACCAACTTCTCTTCGTCTGTTGGGCCCCATTTTTGACAGCTTTTCCTCTAGGAATCTGTGCCTGAGCCTGCGGTCTTTGTTCTGCGTCCCTCTCGTGCGGTTTCGTAGCACCTGTGCTTCCACTATGTTATTGTTTATAATACTCGTAACATTCTGCACCCTCCTGGGAGCTTTTCAATGGATAGTAAGTTCTGTGAAGGTAGCACCTAAGTCTCTTTTTAGTCACCACTGATCCTCAGCAACTATCAGTGTGCCTGACACATTCCTTGGGCTCAAAAGTATTTGCTGATTAATGAATGAAGGATGGAGGAATGAAAGGAATATATTTATCCTGAAGTTTCTTTGGGTATATATGGACCAACATATTTTTAAAAACAGCTTTCAATAATGAAATGTTACCAAAAAGTATACTGATTAACAGAAAATATAAAAAATAGCTCATATTAATAAGGTAATAAATCTTCAGAGCAGGGAGAAAATCAAGGTAAACTATTTGCTAATATGCTGAGAATTATAGTTTCAATTTCTTTCTCATCCTCAGTTTAAGCAAGAGTAAAAACAAACTGTAGTTCCCCCAAGGGTTCTAGGCATAATTCTCTACTTAGAGTTGAATCAGATAAAAGTAGGAAAGAATTCCCTAGGCTCTAGTACTACTTTTTTGCTCATCATTTATTGACGTTATTCACTTTCTTTTATACTTTCACTCAGTCAATCAATATTTATTGTGCACCAGACACTGTGAGACCTTGTAAAGGTATTGTTATATAGCAGGCAAATACGTTATAGAAGATGGTTGTATATTTAATAAGTAAAAATTCCTGTCTGACATCAAAATATTCTTTTATTTGAATCATTACTCTTTCTGATGGGTTATCAGCATAAGCTGG
The DNA here is from genome assembly GCF_020826845.1 of Diceros bicornis minor. Taxonomy (NCBI): domain Eukaryota; kingdom Metazoa; phylum Chordata; class Mammalia; order Perissodactyla; family Rhinocerotidae; genus Diceros; species Diceros bicornis. The sequence goes on from NC_080770.1 coordinate 20,891,717, forward strand.
GTGATATGACCAATACAAAATGGTTCTGAAGCCTAAAAGGAAATTTGGAAACATGGTATAATCTTCACTATCTACCCCTCAGAGGTTAAATGGTCAAAGCTTTTATAGCCCTGAAGTAGTTACATATGGTAATGTGACAGGCAACATATGACAATCAATTGTGATATATAAAGACAAGCACAGCTATTAACGAACAATTATTAGATTTTCAGTGATAGGTAATGAACTAATACATACTTTGTGTCCAGCACAGTCCTGGCTGAATAAATGGTAACAGTATAATTATCTGATCTTTCTCTCATATTGCCTGATAGTTAACAGCAGTTAAGGGCATGATCTGGGAAATCAGCCAATTCTGGTTACTGACTTTCCAATATGTCTGTTTTAATACCTTCCCCTTTCTGTCAGTTTCCTCTCCTGTAAAATGGTGATGGTAGCAGTACTTACCTCCTTGGATTGTTACAGAAATTCCTGATCAATAACAATATATTCTGTTATTTCTTTAATTTGTTATTAGAAAGATAGCCTGTGAATACATATACATGGTGGTAAATCTAAAATATAATTCGGTAGAATTTTCTAAATATGGAAAGAGCAGTCCTGGGTTATATTGTTTTCTCTTTTCTTGCACCCATTTCTGCCCCACTGAATGCAGAATCTATGATTCATAGCTGTTAATTTTCTTCTTTATTCCATAAGTGTACCTTGCTGAGATCATCTGCAATGTCCTTTTGACCCTTGCCTTTGTTGAATCAATGTTGATCTCCAAGCACATTTATTTCTTACCTGAAATAGCTTTCCTACTACATAATTTCCTAATGGCATTTTTCATCTGGGCATTTCTCAAAGTATAGATTAGGGGATTTAACATGGGAGTTATGATATTGTAGGATACGGCAACTGCTTTATCAATTGGTAAAGTAGCTACGGGTCTCATGTACACAAATACGCAGGGCACAAAGAATAAGACGACCACTGTGATATGGGAGACACAGGTCGAGAGGGCTTTGCGTCTTGCCTCCAAGCTATAGGTCCTTAGGGAGTTCAGGATGACCACATAGGAGACCATCAAGAGGAGAAAGTTTAACAGGCAGATGAACCCACTGTTGGCAGCAACAAAGAACCCTAGAGTGTGGGTATCAGTGCAGGCAAGATTGAGCAAAGGATTCAGATCACACATAAAGTGATCTATGACATTAGGGCCACAAAAGGGTAATCGGAAGATGAAGAGGATCTGTATGGTTGCATGAACAAAGCCTCCCACCCACACCACACCCACTAGTAGGAAACACACCCGCCAATTCATTATAATTGTGTAGTGCAAGGGCTTGCAGATTGCCACATAGCGGTCATAGGCCATCACAGTGAGCAGGATGCTCTCAGCACCTCCAAAAAGATGTTCCCCGAAAATTTGGGTCATGCATTCATTGAATAGGATGGTCTTCTTCTCATGGAGTGAATCTATGATCTGTTTGGGGGTACTGACAGAGGGAGAGCAGGCATCAATAAAGGAGAGATAGGTCAGGAAAAAATACATGGGAGACCCCAATGATGGGCTGGCGGTGATGGTGACCATGATGAGCACATTTCCTACCACAGTGATGATGTAGATGACAAAAAACACAGCAAATATGATTTTCTGCATCTTTGGATTCTGTGTGAGCCCCAGTAGAACAAACTCTGTCACATTGTTCCTGTTCTCCATGTGTTTCATGGGAAGGTTAGTTACATTACCTGAAAAGAAAACAATATTTATTAATGCAACCTTGAATTTATTAAACTTTCTGTTCTAATGTATAATAAATTCTTGAATTCTATTGAGTTGTGAATTCCTATGTGTTTTCTTTTCCCGGTGTTTGTGTGTGTGTGCATTGGAAATAAAGACTCTGAGCTCTTGAAGATTATTCAAATTGCCTCCAAGGGGCAGTCTTTGTTAAGATTATAGACATGAGAACTTTGTAAACACACAGGCACAGGAGACCACCTGTGCACTGTGAATCATCCCAGACGACTAACAGTCTAACTTGAAGTAGTGGATTGCCCACACAGTGGCAGCCAAGCCTAAAAAGGAGGTAGAAGGTAGATGTAAAGTCTATACAGGCAAAGCTACAGAATTTTTCCTTTAATCTCTAGGAAACAGGAAACCATGGAAGGTTATTAAGTATATGAGTGGAAGCATGATGAGGAATTTGAAGAAGGGGGAATCTTGGATATTATTCTAGTAAAGATCTTTGTGTGTCTTGGATGAAATAGGCTGAGGTTCAGTAAGCAGGTGGAAGGCAGACATGGGAACTCCAGCAGCAGACTACTTATAAAGAGTAACAGGGCATTGGTGATAGGAAAGTAAAGAATGGATACAAGAGCTACTTAAAAGTCATAATGCGTGTTTCCTACATCCAGCAACTTTATAGCCCCAAATATTCCCTCTTCCATATCCCCCTCCAAAACATGGGCTCCCACAAAATAGCAAAAACAATTTTCCCAGTGGTTAAGTGTATTGGTTTAAGAATCAAAAAGACCAGATTAGAATCCTAGTTCTTCTACTTGCAATTTCTTTCATCTGGGGTATATTTCTTTGGCACCTTAAATTCCTAGTTTTCTCATCAATAAAGTGAGAATAATAATATCTATCTCACAGGTTGTTATGAGAATTGTTTGAGGGAACATAAATGACATATCCACTGCACAGTTAGGGACACATAGAACTTTCATTTTATGACACTGTATGCACCTAGGAGATAGAAAGAATTGACTGTTTGAGCAGTAATGCAGAGAAACATTTAACTATGCAATGAGCTCAGGAAGAATCATCTTCAGTTTTACTCTCAAAGAATCCACAGAGATTCGTATTATCCATAGCGGTTGATCCTGGGAAGTATTCTCCATGTTTGTGCTTGGACTAAACAGCTACTGATTTATGTCATTTAATATTCGTATTTTGTCTTTTGTGTATGTATAGTGTAGTCAAATTTTGCTTTTACTCTCATGATTAGTCTTGATTATTAAAGGACATGTCTCATGGCGAAAGCATGGTATCTGGTGGCAGAGAGCTGGGTCCTACAATTTGCTTAATTTCTATAAGCCTCAAAATTTTCAACTTTCAAATTAGGTGAATGATGAATGATGATTATGCATTATCTTTTGAAGAATTGGAGTGAGGATGAAATACTCTATTACTATATCTGACAAATGTTGAAAAATAATGAGTACTATATATGGAAAATAATAATCTTTAACAAGCATCAGCACTGTTGAAAAACTTACCTTAGCTGTCTTAGATGATCTTAATGAAGTTTGGGGGTGTCCAGAAAAAATTCCATGTTTAAACTGATCACCTCTTGTAATTAGTAGCTTTCCATATGAAAGATATGTCACACTTGGGAAAAGTTTATTCAGATAATTAACTATTAAATGAATAGTTGTTAAGAAATTGTATACATTGAACATGGGCAATTTCTTTTGATATATTAATTTATCACGATAAACCTGTTAAAAAAAAAAAGTGTCCTTACGAGTCTAAATCTTTGCATCTAGCCTAAAGCCTCAAAAGTTTTTCACAGAAAACCTGTTTGAAACCTATTTTCGGGTTTTGAATTTAGAATGGATTCACTTGAAACACTATGGAGAAATGGTCTTCTGTACATGGCCTGGTTGTGCAGGGCAAGAGGCAGATAGTGTGGAGGAAACACATTCAAAAGATTTACTCTGTCCATGATGAATCTTGCTCTGGAGAGGTGAACAACCATGAAAACATTTTCACCTTGCCCTCTAGGTATATTTAAAGAGGTTTTCATAAAGGTTCAGAGACCTTGTCTTGTAGCTCCTACTTTCTCTCCCAGGAATTAATTATGTCCTTTGCTGGAAAGGCTTTGTCTTAGAAACAGGTATTCTGGAGAGACATGTTTGAGAAATACTCATTCTTGAGTGGGGAATTGTATTCCCTACGCTTGGAACCTAAGCATGTGGAAGTCCTGTTTCTCTATCCGAACCTGGGTTGTTAATAAAGCTGAATATCATGTGAATAACAAGCTGTAATAGCAAGGTGGCATAACTCCAGTATGTGGAGCTGTGATATAGTTTCCCTGATGACTCAGGTCACAGAAGAGTTTCTATTTTCTTATCAATATTAAACCTTTATCAGAAAACCTTTATTGATTGATTGAGAGCTAGATCAATGAGAGTATAAAATTAATGGCAGCCATTTTAAAGTTCTTGACTCTAAAAGCTATTTTTGTTTCCTTTTTTCCCCAGAATTATTGAAATATCATGGACAAATAAAATTGTGTGTATTTAAGGTGTATAACTTGACATTTTGATGTAAGTATACCTTGCAGTAATTGCCACAATCAAGCTATTTAACGTATTCATCACTCACACCTTTACTATTTTTTTTTCTAGTGAGAACATTTAAGATCTACCCTCTCAGCAAATTTTAAGTATATGATACAGTATTGTTAACTGTAATCAAATTTCTGTATAATAGATTTCCAGAAATTATTCATCTTGTGTAACTGAAACTGTGTTCCCTCTGATCAACATCTTCCTATTTCTCCCTCCCCCGGCCTCTGGCAACCACCGTTCTACTCTCTGCTTCTATAAGTTTGGATATTTTAGATTCCACATATAAGTAAGAGCATGCAGTGTTTTTCTTTCTCTGCATGGCTTATCTTTTTTAGCATAATGTCCTCCAGTTTCCTTTGTCACAAATGGCAAGTTTCCTTCTTTTTAAAGACTATACAATATTCCATTACACATATATACCACATTATCCATTCACGCCTCCACAGAAGTATAGGTTGTTTCCATATCTTAGCTATCGTGAATAATGCTGCAATAAACATGAGTGAGGATATCTCTTCCAGATACTGATTTCAACTCGAGATACTCATTTCAATTCCTTTGGATATATACCCAGAAGTGGGATTGATGGATCAAAAGAAGTTCTATTTTTAACTTTTTCAGACTCTCCATATTCCATAATGGCTGTGCCAATTTTACATTGCCATTAACAATGCACAAGAGTTCACTTTTCTCCAGATCCTCAATGACACTTCTTTTGTCTTTTTTGATAATTACTGTTCTTACAAATGAGAGGTGATAACTCATTGTGGTTTTGATTTTTATTTCCCTAATGTTTAGTGATGTTAAACACTTTTTCATATACCTGTTGGCCATTAGTATGTCTTCTTTTGAGAAATGTCTATTCAGGTCCTGTGCCCATTTTCTTTTTTTTTTTTTTTTGGTGAGGAAGATTAGCCCTGAGCTAACATCCGTTGCTAATCCTCCTCTTTTTCCCAAGGAAGATTGGCCCTGAGATAACAGCTGTGTGGGACGCCTGCCACAGGATGGCTTGATAAGTAGTGCATAGGTCCATGCCTGGGATCCAAACCTATGCACCCTGGGCTGCCAAAGTGGGCCATGAAAACTTAACCTCTATGACACTGGGCCAGCCCCACCTTTGCCCATTTTTTAATCAGGTTGTTTGTAGTTTTGCTATTGAATTTATAATTTCATTATATATTTTGGGTATTAACCCTTTATCAGTCAGACATACGGTTTGCAAATGTTTTCTCACATTCACTGGTTGCCTTTTCACTCTTGATTGTTTGCTTTGCTGTGAAGAAGTTTTTTTAGTTTGATGCAATCCCACTTTTTTATTTTTGCTTTTGGTGTCATATCTGAAAAATCATTGCCCCGACCAATGTCAAGAAGATTTTTCTCTATGTTTTCTTCAAGGAGTTTTATGGTTTCAGGTCTTATGTTTAAGTCTTTAATCCATTTTGAGTTAATTTTTGTATATGGTATGAAATGAGGGTGCAATTTCATTCTTTTGGATATGAATATCCAGAGTTTCCAGGTCATTTATTGAAGAGACTATCCTTTCCCTCGTCTGTGTTCTTGGCACCCTTGCTGAAGTTCAGTTGACTGTATATGCACGGGTTTATTTCTGGGGTCTCTATTCTGTTCCATTGGTCTATATGTGTGTATTTTTGCCAGTACTCACTGTTTTGATTATAGTAGCTTTCTATTATACTTAGAAATCAGGAATGTGATGGCTCCAATTCTATTCCTCTTGCTCAAGATGGCTTTGGCTATTTGGATTTTTTGTTGTTCCACATGAATTTTTACGCAAAAGCTGTTTTTCACTTTTCTCAGAGGGCTGTTGAAGTAGCCAAAAAGCTTAGAAGGTTCCAGATTACAGTTATTTCTGGCACTTATGGGCTAGTCAGTATGGAATATTAGGCTGCATTAAAATGTGAGAAGATATCTAAAATACAAGAAGAAAGTTCCAGTTCCACATCTTTGTCACTTGGAAGGGTTAGCTGTTTTCCTTTGAGTCATTCCAAGAGGTATGTTGTGATAAATTATTGTGGTTTTAGTTTTTACTTCCCCGATGCTAATGATATTGGGCATTTTGTTTTTCATCTTCTTATTGACTATTTGTGTAGCTTCTTTTGTGGTATTTCTGTTTGTGTTCTTTGGACATTTTAAAAATAGGGTTTTTAAAAATTTATATATTTAATATATTTAGATTTATATAAATTTTCTCTTGCTCCATGGATTTCCCTTTCATTCTTAAAAATGGTGACATCTGATGGGGAGAAGATTTAAAATTTTGATAATGTCCAATTTTTCATTTTTTCTTATGTTACACACTTATTGGTTCATATCTAACAAATATTGCTCTACCCAAATACTACAGATGTTATTATTATTATCAATATTCTTTAGGTTAAGCTTTAACATGTAGGTCTATGACTCATTTGAGTTATTTTTTGTGTATGATGTGAGGTAGTGGTTAGAGTTTATTTTTTTTCCTATAGATATCCAATCGATACATCTTAATTTGTTTACAAGTCCATTCTTTAACCATTGAATTACCTTGACATCATTGTAAAAAATGAGTATATTTGAGTTTATTTCTGGGCATTCTATTATATTTCTGAACATATTTACATGTTTATCCTTATGCCAACACCACACAGTATTGATTACAGGAGCTTACGCCTTGAAATGTGGTAAAGTTCCCCAACTGTGTTCTTTTTTTGAGAGTGATTTGCTGTTCTAGGCTCTTTCAAATTTTTATATTGCTGTATAATTTTCAGAATAGCTTTGTAAGTTTCTTCAGTGATCTTGCTGGGGTTTTGATTGGAATTGCACTGAAAATTTAGAATTGGTAAATTTAAAATTTAGAATATGGTAAGCATATTGGGTTTTCTATTCCATCGAACATGGTATAGCTCTCCATTGATTTATGAATTTAATTTTCTCAGCAGTGTTTTCTAGTTTTCTTGCACAGATGTTGAATATATTCACAAAATATAAACCAAATATTTCATTTTTCAAAATAGTATTGAGTATAGTATTTTGTTTCTAACTTCAATTTCAAATTGTTTGTTGGTATTGTAGAAATACAATTCACTTTTTTTTTTTTTTTTTTTTTTGTGAGGAGATCAGCCCTGTGCTAACATCCGCCAATCCTCCTCTTTTTTTTTTTTGCTGAGGAAGACGGCCCTGGGCTAACATCCGTGCCCATCCTCCTCCACTTTATATGGGACGCCGCCACAGCATGTCTTTGCCAAGCAGTGCGTCGGTGCGCGCCCGGGATCCGAACCAGCGAACCCCGGGCCGCCGCAGCGGAGCGCGCGCACTTAACCGCTTGCGCCACCGGGCCGGCCCCTACAATTCACTTTTTACACTGACATTGTAACTTGTGTCCTTGCTAAATTCACTGACTAGGTCAATTAGTTTTTTTAGTGCATTTAACATTTCTCCATACACAAGTATGTCATCTGCACAGTTTTGCTTCTTCCTTTCCAACCTATATGTCTTTTATATCTTTTTCTTTTCTTATTGCAATGGCGAGAACTGAGAGTACAATATATAACAGTAATGGTGAGTCAATAGCTGTGTCTCGTTCCCAGTCGTAGAGGGAAATTATTCATTGTTAATATGATGGCATATTATAGATTATATATAGATGCTTTTTATCAGATTGAGCAAATTGTTTTCTTCATTTCCTTCTTTTTTTAAAAAAAATTATATTTGGGTTGAAATTTATCAATTTTTATGCAACTCTTGAAGTAATCATGTGGTTATTTTCCTGTATTCTGTTACTTTAGTGATGAATGTTGAGTGATATTTGAATGTTATATCAACCCTTTATTCTTTGGACAAACTTCACATCGTTATGGAGCATTATTATTTTTAAAAATCATTTATGGATTTGATTTACTGGTATTTTGTTAAATATTTTACATATATTCTTAAGGGATATTTGTCAATTTCTTTCTTGTAATGTCATTTGGTATTCAGGCATACAGGTTTCATATAATTACTTGCATAGTATTTTCTCCTCTGTGTTCTTAAAGAGTTTACACAGGTATTATTTATTTTTTAAATATTATGAGGAATTAAAAAGTAAAGCCAGTGGGGCTGCAGTTATTTTTGAGAAGGATTTTAATTACAAATTCAATTTCTCTAGCTGATATAGGACTATTCAGGTTTTCTATTTCTTCTTCAGTTAGATTTTGTAATACTTTTACTAATAATTGGTTAAGTTGTCAAATTTATCGGCTTTAATTTATCATAATATTTCCTATCATGTTAATGTCTGTATAACCTGTAATTTTGTATTATCTGTTATTCTTTTTTTTTAAAGTAAGAACTCTTTTTTTTTCCTCCCCATATCCTCAGTGCATGGTTGTACATCCCAACTGTAAGTTCTTCTAGTTCCTCTATGTAAGCTGCTGCTGCAGCAAGCCAACTGACAGATGGGTGGTGTGATTCCATGACTGGGAAATGAACCTGGGCAGCTGAAGTGGGGAGAGTTCCAAACTTTAACCACTAGGCCATCAGGGCCTATCTTTCATTCTTGATATAAGTAATTTGTCTCTTCTTTCTCTCTCATCGTTTTTCTCCCTCAGTCCCTCCACTTCCTTCCTCGACCTCATTCTTCTAGCTGAGGCTTTATCAATTTTATTTATGCTTTTCAAAGAGTCAGCTTTTTGATTCATTGATTTATCTATTGTTTTTTCATTTTCTATTTCATTGATTTTTATTCTTATCCTTATTATTTCCTGTCTTCTACATACTCTCTGCTTAATTTCCTCTGATTTTTCTACCTCTGTAGGTCAGAACCTTTGATAATAGATTTTAGATATTATTTCTTTTCTAATGTATACATTTGCTGGTCCAAATATTCCTCTAAAGACTTTTAATGCTTCTTAGATATTCTGATATGTTGTGCTTTTAATTTATTCAAAATATTTTTTATTTATCCTGTGATTTCGTTTTCTTTTCTTTTCTTTTTGTGAGGAAGATCAGCCCGGAGCTAACATCAGTTGCCAATCCTCCTCTTTTTGCTGAGAAAGACTGGCCCTGGGCTAACATTCATGTCCATCTTCCTCTACTTTATATGGGACGCTGCCACAGCACGGCTTGACAAGCGGTGCATCGGTGCACTTCCTCTACTTTAAATGGGATACCACCACAGCATGGCTTGACAAGCAGTACGTCGGTGTGCACTCGAGATCCGAACCTGCGAACTCCAGTCTGCCTCAGCAGAGTGCACACACTTAACCGCTATGCCACCGGGCCGGACCATGTTTCTATTTATTTAGGTCTTTAATTAATTTAAAAAATTTTTTCTATTTTTCAGTGTAAAAGTCTTTCACTTTATTGTTTGAATTTGAAATATGCAGTATTTTATTCTTTCTGATGTTATTATAAATTAATTGTTTTCTTAATTCCATTTTCAGATTGTTCGTTACTAGTGTATAGAAACACAACTGGTTTTTGGACACTGATCTTGTATCCTGCAACTTTGCTATACTTGTTTATTAGCTCTAATAGTTTTTTTTTTTAAATGTGGATTCTTTAGGGTTTTCTATATAGAATATTATTCATTTGCAAATACAGATAGTTTTACTTATTCCTGTCCAATTAGGATATCTTTTCTTTCCTTTTTTTAAAATCTAATTTCCATGGTAAGAACCAAAAGTAAAATGTTGAATACAAGTGTTTAGAGTACATGCCCTTGTATTGTTCTGACTTTTGAGAAAAGTTTTTTGATGAGATGTAGTTGTTTGTTGGTCTAGTAACTTTTGTAAACTATTTTTGTCAAGACTGGAGTCCTAGTCAGCACAACAAGGAAGAAAAAATGATAGAGTTTGCAAAGGACGAAATAAACTGTGTATTTGCAAAATTTATAATTTTGTATGCAGAAAAATCATACTAAAACTAATAAGTGAAAGTAGCCATATTGCATGTAAAAGGTCAGTATATAAGGATAAATTATATTTATATTATTTCTGCATCAAGAATAATAACACTGGAAAATTAAATTGAGAAACACTATTCACATTAGATAAAAATTAAAATACTTACCAGTAAATCTAATAGATAACATGTAAGAGTTCTATGTTGAAAATTTATACTAGCTGATTTTAAGGCTTAATATAAAGATACAGTAATCAAGACAGTGTGCTGTCAACATAAGGTAAACATATAGATAAATGGAACGAGATAAAGAGTCCAGAAATAGGCCAGCCCATTATGGTTAATTGATTTTCACAAAAAGTTGCCTAAGCAATTATGGGGGAAAGCAAAGTCTTTTCAACAAATGATACTACTTTTGTGACTATTTTGTGACCCTGAAGTACATGATTTTTTTTCTTAAAGGAAACACTAAAAGCTTTTTCTATAAAGAAAAGGTATATAAACATCAATATTTAAATTATGAACTGCTGGTCATAAGAAGAACCTTAAAATAAGTGAAAAAACAAACTGTAAATGAGAAAATATTTGAAAAACATTTGAATCACAAAGTATTATTATTTAGAATACATAACAAACTTCTACAAATTGAAAATAAAAAATTCAAATAAAAAGTAGGCCAAAGGCATGAGCAGGCATTTCAGCAAAAAGAAAGATGTAGCAAATAGACATGTAAGGTGATAATCAACTCGTTTGTAATTTGGAAATGCCAATCTAACCTACAGTGAGATAACATTCTATATCCATTTAATTTGCAAAAATTAAGAATTTTGAGACTACTATGTGATATAGATATGAACCAATGGGATGCCTTTTACATTGCTACTGAAGGGGTACTTGTTGACACAACTACTTTCGGAAATAGTTCAGCGTTATCTAGCGATCTTGAACATTCGCATAAACTCAATGCATAGGTTCAACTCCTAGATATACACTCAGGCAATAGTTGACACACGTTCATCTGGAGTTGTGCACCAGAGTCTTTGCAGCAACCTGTGGCAGTAACACTGAAAATGTGGAACTACCCGGAAGTCTATCAACCAACGTCGGCTGTGAAGCACCACCAGGAGCGTTGTCTGAGGCCAAAGAATGTACCCTAAGTTACAGCAACTGCAGACTTCATCACTGGAGGCCACAGAACAAGCAGATCCAGGAAGGGAGGGTGACCATATTAGTTGTTCTGTAATGGGAAATAATTCATGAAGAATGTCTGAGAAGGTATATTTCTTTAGTCACCTGAAATTTGAGATTTTAAAAGTTTTAGTGGAAATTTCATCTCAAATTTGAGATCTTGGTTTTTTTTAAGTTAGTAAAAACATGACCGCCATTTATTTATTTATTCATTTTTTACGGTGAGTCTAACCCCCAAAACAATGACATGTATTATTAATCCCATTTGAAGATGAGAAAAACTGAGGCTGAGAAAGGGTAAGTAACTCATTTCAAGATAAGAAAACGTATTTACAGCATATTTTAGATTAGAGACTGGGTGTGTGTGTATCCAATGTTTATGTGCAGTAACTAAGCTGTCTTTGCTCATATTTCAGTGAGTCAGTTATAACTAGGGTATTTCAGTTGCTCAATGCATTTTAACTCTTTTGTTCAAGTAATTTCCAGCTAATTAATAGTGACAATGAAAGTGTATAGTGCACTTGAAGATACATTTGGAAAGTACAGTTGATTGGATTTAGCTCATAACAGGTTGGGGGCACAAATGCACTTGGCGGGCTCACACATGTATCTTGTTCACTGTTCATGTTCACCAGTGATACAGTCCAGCTCAATTCCTCAACTTGTTAACCTTTCCAGGCCCTCTCTTACTTATGTAATCTAGACTTAGGATAATATGTTTTTAGTTTCAATTTCAACATCACTTCCTTAAGAATACCTCTCTTGCGCATGCCACCTCCATACCAGTTTAAGCCATGTCCCCACTGCACAGACATAGAGCACTGCATCCTTTTTTATAGTGTTCACCACTCTTTTTTTTTTTTAATAGCTAAATTCTTGCATCATGGGAGAAAAGGTACTATCTTGGCTGTGGGGGCAGATTTGTATTTAAACGTCAGTTCTGCCACAATCACTTCTGATCCTGGGTAAATTACCTAAACTCATAGTGCCTCAGTTTCCTCATTTGTGAAATGAGAATGATGGTGTCCAACACAAAGAGTACCTCATGCAATGTGTTAAATATAGAGCCTGGCATATAGCACCCAATAGTTAGTTAATGTCATTGTTATTATTGAACAGCACTGCCTGGAACATTTTAAATGTTCAATGAACATTTATTTAAAAAAAAAAAAAAAAAAGAATCCAGGTTCTGATTGTAGCCTGATGGTTTTTCCAGTTCAGTGGATGAATTCTAAACCTTGTCAAAAATGTCATTTTCTGGTCGGAGAGACCATAGAAGGAAGGGAGAAGAATCTGGTTGCCATTTTGGCAAAAGATTCTAAAATTAATTACTCTTCCCTTGAGAAAATAGCACAGAGGTAAGTCACTCGTGTCTCTATATTGCGAGAATTGAAGGAGTTAAGAAGGCAGAACTGTGAGAATTTCTTGGCAGAGCAAACTGCAAAGGCACTGTCTCTCCCTCACCTCCTCTGGCTTGACATGGGGTTCTAGTGAAATGATGGGAGAAGGCAGGGCGAGTCCCAGGACCAAAATATGTGGCTCTGCACTGAGCACAGATGCTCTGAAAAATGCCTGGAAGAACTGGCTTCAAGAGATTCTTCATCCAAGGGGTCATTAATCAACTGCTGGTGTTTTGGTAATTGAATTTGTTTTTCTAGCTTTAAAAATGGCTACTATGTTCTTGGGGCCTATTCTTAGCTCTCAGACCAAGTTCTACGTAAAAATTTTAAAAAATAGATTTAGCTTTTAAAAACTAGATAGATTTCTATGAGTTCCATAGAAAGAGAAATGTGCTAGAGCTGCTGGAGTCTTCTCCCTCTATCCAAAACCCAAATACCTTTTAAACACAAAGTAAACGTGTCTACCATCTGCGATAACTTACTATTTGAACAATCAGGTCAGGGTGAGAAGAACTAGACACAAACGTTGTGGTGAACATCAGTATGTGGGAGAAGCACACTTCTCTTCTTTTTGATTTTAATTTAGGATTTTCATTTTTGGAAACACTTTGATTTTTTTTTACAATAAATTAAAATGACCATGACTTGTTTCACACTCCTTGGATTGAAGAAAACCCTGATAGAGTTTAAGTATTATTGACTATGCAAAGGACCAACTGATAAGAAGTCAGTAGTTTATAACACTCAATACTGAGTTAGGCAAAAATAACCTTTTTTCCTGATCCGTTTGTATGTGAGAACAACCTATGATTTTTTTATTTGTCAGTATTTTTTATAATAAATCAGTGTTTGATTTTGTCAAATGCTTTTTCTGCATTTATACATATGATCATGTGATTTTTCTTCTTGAACCTGTTAATCTGATGCTTTACATTAGTCGATTTTCAAATGTTTAACTAACCTTGCATATCTAGAATAAATTCCAATTGGTGGTGATGTATAATTATTTTTATACATTATTGGGTTTGATTAGTCTATATTGTGTTGAGGATTTTTACATCAATGTTCATGAGAGATATTGGTCTGTAGTTTTCTTTTCTTGTAATATCTTTGTGTTGTTTTGGTATTATGGTAATGCTGACCTCATAGAATGAGTTAGGAAGTATTCCTTCTGCTTCTGTCTTCTGAAAGAGATTGATGAGAATTGGTATAATATCTGCTTTAAATGTTTGGTAGAATTCAACGGAGAACACATCTGGGCTGAGTGCTTTCTATTTTGAAAAGTTATTACTTATTGATTCAATTTCTTTCATAGATATAAGCCTATTCAGGTCATCTATTTCTTCCTGTGTAAGTTGTGGAAGATTTCATCTTTCAAGGAATTGGTTCATTTCATCTGAGTTATTAAATTTGTGGGCATAGTGTCGTTCATGGTATTCTGTTATTGTACTTTTAATGTCTGTGGAATCTGTAGTGATGTCTCCTCTTTCATTTCTGATATTATTAATTTGTGTCCTCTTTTCTTGCTTAGTCAGCCTGGCTAGAGGCTTTTCACTATTAATCTTTTCAATGAAACAGCTATTGGTTTTGTTGATTGTCTCTTTTGATTTCTTATATTTTAATTTCATCGCTATACGCACTAACTCTTATCCCTTATTTTGACATACTTTAGATTTAATTTGTCTTCTTTTTCTAGTTTCTTAAGATGGAAGCTTAGATTTTTATTTTATATCTTTCTTCTTTTCTAATAGAGGAATTTCTTACTATAAATTTTCCTCAAAGCACTGCTTTCACTGCCTCCCACAAATTTTGATAAGTTGTTTTTTCATTTTCGTTTAGTTCAAAATATTTTTAAATTCCTCTTGAGATTTATTCTTTGACCCATGTGTTATTTAAAATTGTGTTGTTTATTCCTCAGGTATTTTGGCATTTTCCAGGTTATTTTCTGTTACTGATTTCTAGTTTAATTCCATTGTATTCTGAGACCAGGTGTTGTATGATTTCTGTTCTTTTAAATTTGTTGCATGGGTTTTATGGCCCAGAATGTGGTCTATCTTAGTGAATGTTTCATATGAGGTTGAGAAAAATGTGTATTCTTGTGTTGTTGGATGAAGTAATCTATGGATGTCAATTATATTCAGTTGATTGATGGTGTTGTTGAAGTTGGCTGTATCCTTACTGATTTTATGCCTGCTGTATCTGTCCATTACTGATAATCAAGTTTTGAATTCTCCAACTATAATATTGGATTCATTATTTCTCCTTGCAATTCCATCAACTTTTTTCCCTCATGTATTTTGATGCTCTGTTTTTAGGTGCATACACATTTTGATTTGCCGTATCTTCTTGGAGAATTGACACTTTTATCATTATGTAATGCCCTCTTATCCCTGATAACTTCCTTGTTTTGAAGGCTACTTTGTCCTAAATTAGTATAGCTTTCCACTTTGTTTTGCTTAGTGTTAATATGGTATATCTTCCTCCATCCATTTACTTTAAGTCTATATGTGTCTTTATATATAATGTGGGTTTCTTGTAAACAAAATATAGTGGGGTCTTCTTTTTGATCCACTTTGACAATAACTGTACTTTAATTGGCGCATTTAGACCATTGACATTCAAAGTGATTATTGATGTAGTTGCATTAATATCTATCATCTTTTTTGCTCTTGTTTTTTGTTATTTTTGTCCCCCACTCTTATTCTGCTTTTTGTGGCTTTAACTGAGCATTATATATGATTCCATTCTTTTCTTCTTTCTTTGCATATCAGTTCTTTAAAATTCTTTTTTTAGTGCTTATCTTAGGGTTTGCAATATGCATTTACAGCTAATGCCAGTCTAATTAAAAATAATATCACTTCACATCATGGGTAGTGCAAGTATATTATAATAATAAAACATTCCTAATTCCTTCCTCCTGTCCCTTGTATTATTGCTGTCATTCATTTCACTTATACACAAGCATACCTAAGCAGAATGCAAATTTGTATTATTATTTTGAATAAACTATTATCTGTTAGATCAATTAAGAATAAGAAAATAAAAGTTTTTATTCTAACTGTACTCATTCATTCTTTAATGGTTTTTCTTTCTTTATATAGATACAAGTTTCTGACCTATAAAATTTTCTTTCCCTCAGAAGAACTTCATTTAACATTTCTTGCAGGCAGGGCTACTAGTGATAGAGTCACTCAGTTTTTGATTGTATGAAAAGGTCTTTATTTCTTCTTTCTTTCTGTGTACAATCTGATGATTTAACATCCATATACGTTGTGAAATGATTATCATAATCAAGTTAGTTAACACATATATCACCTCAATAATTAACACTTTTTTGTGGGTGTAAACTCAAGATTTACTCTCTTTAAAAATTCCATGCATACAATACAGTGTTATAACTATAGTCACCAAATTGTACAGTAGAGCCTCAGAACTGATTCATCTTTTTCATGTTTGTACCCTTTGACCAACATCTCCCCATTTCCCTCTCCCCATCCCCTGGCAACTGCAGTTCTACTCTTTGATTCTATGAGTGATTTTTCTTCTTCACTTTTGAAGGATAATTTCACAGGGGATAGAATTTTAGGTATTTTTTTTCTCTCAACACTGGAAATATTTTACTCCACTCACTTCTTTCCTGCATGGTTTCTGAGGAGAAGTTGGATGCAATTCCTTTCTTTGCATATTGTTGGGGTGGTCCCAGCCCATTGATAGTGATGTTGTTGGCTAGGGATGCCTGAGGCACTCACCCGAGCCTGTATTACTTGTAGCAGCTCCACAGACATTTCCCCCACTGAGGCCAGTGTTGTGGCTGGACCAGTCCTTCTGATTCTTATTATGATTGCAGGATGCAGTCCAGTAAAAACCATCAGGGAACTTTGAGAAACAATTTTTGTTACTCACTAGTCCTAGAGGGTACATCACACACTCAAGGGATGCACAGTGAGGTCGCAAGTATAGAGAGAAAGTGCAGGCCTGGTGTTCTGCCTTTATTAGGGTCTGAGGTTGAGTATCTAGGGTTTTGGGGATTCACTTTTTATTGGCAAATTTAAAGCCGACTAGTGGGAATTAGGGCATGGGTAGAGAAAAGTGGGATCACTCAAGCAGTCAGCTGTCTAGGTTACCCAGGGCTTTCTGAAAGAGGAAACTTCATGGGTAGGGGTGGCCTACGTCCTTATCTAGTTGTTCTGCTAGTAGTTGTATCATATAACTGGCAATATGTTTACTCCATATGAATGTCTTCTGAAATGAATACCTTGCCAAGCAAAAGCTTAATGTCAAACACACTACAATCAAGGAGCTTAACGTAAGGAGCTTATGCTCCACTCCTCTATAAGTAAGATGCTTTTTCTCCTCTGGTTTCTTCCAAATTTTAAAATTTATCTTTGATTTTTTGAAGTTTGAATATGATATACCCCAGTATAGTTGTTTGTTTGGTTTTTGGCATTTATCCTATGGGGTGTTCTGTGAGGTTCCAGGATCTGTGATTTTGTGTCTGACATTAATTAGGGGTAGATTCTCAGTCATCATTGCTTCCAATGTTGCTTCTATTCCTTTCACTCTCTCTTCTTTTTCTGGTATTTGCATTACGTGTATATTACATGTATTATAGTTGTCTCACAGTTTTTGGATATTCTGTTCTTTTTTTTCTCTTTGATTTTCAGTTTTGGAAAATTTTATCATCATATCCTCAGGCTCAGAGATTCTTTCCTCAGCTATGTCCAGTCTACTAGTGAGCCAAGCAAAGGCATTCTCGATTTCTGTCACAGTGTTTCTGATCTCTGGCATTTCTTTTGAATTCTTTCCTAGAATTTCTTTCTCTTCTTATGTTACTCATCTGTTCTTACTTGCCTGCTTTGTCAATAAAGCTCTTAGCATATTAATCATAGTTAAAAAATTTCTGGTCTAATAACATTTCTTCCATATCTGACTCTGGCTCTGCTTCTTACTAAGTCTCTTCAAACCGTGTTTTTTGCCTTTTAGTATGCATTGTAATTTTTTGTTGAAATGTGAACATGATGTACTGGTTGAAAGGAACTGTAATATATACAACTTTAATAACATATTAGTAAGATGTTGGGCAAGGAGAGTGCTCTAGAGTTCTGTAATAAGGTATCAGCCTTTTGGTGAGCCTGTGTCCTTGGACTGTGTGGTTCAGCAGTGCCTCTCAGTCCCTCCCCAATCCCCACTTAGGGGGACAAGATGGCTAGAGGAGGCTAGAGTTGGGTATTTCATTTCCTCCAGGTAGGTTAGGCTCTGATAAAATCTCAGCAGGTTAGGCTGTGGTAAAAGTTATTCCTGAGGGCAAGCCTTGTTAAGAAGAACAGAGGGCTCTGGAGTATTTCAGAATGGTTCCTTCACCCTCCCCCTTCCAGAAGCATGAGGGGATTTTTCTCCTATATTCACCGTGTGGACTTGGTAGAGCTCCTGGAGTTAAAACTCACAAAAATGTGGAAGCCCCCATATGACTGGGTCCCCCTGGAGTTTTTTTTAAATCTTTTGGGCTTGTCCACACCCAGCCTCTAGCAATCCATCAATTACAGCTCAGGTTTTCCTACCCTGGCACTGGTTCCTGTGGGGTTTCTGCTCTAGTAAACTGTGATTCTCTGTAACTACCTGTCTCACTCTCTAATTTTCAAGACAGTGGTTGCTCTGTAACCTCATTTCTCTGACAGATCAAGAAGAGTTGTTGAATTTTCAATTTGTTCAGTTGTCTACTTGTTGTTAGGAGGGAGTAGCAATTTCTAAGTTTCTTACATGCCATACTGGAACCAGAGCCCCCTTATTCTCATTTTAAAAGGACATTAAATGAAATCCAAATTCCTTACTGAGATCTGTGCCGCCCAGCAGGGTATGGTTCCCGTCCATCTCTTACACCTCAGTTCTGCCCGCTTCACTCCCTGTTCCCCTTCAACCACAATGAGCCAAGCACTTTCAGTGTCTTCAACTGACCAGCACTTGTTTAGTGTTGGAGTTTTTCACATGTAACTATGCTTCCCACAGTAACAACTTTTCATTCTCAGGATTGCAGCTTAAATATCACCTTTTAAAAGGGTCTTCTCTGACTACCTTATCCACAGTAGCGTCTCCTTCTAAAGTACACTGTTTGTTGTCTTATTAACAATAATCACAGGTTATAATGACTTTATTAAGTTGCTCCTCTTTTTATTGTCTGACTCTATTACAAGATTATAAGGTCAATTTAGGCAGAACTCTTATCCTTATTTTTTCTGTTTTTTTTAACTACTGCATACAGAGCTCATATCATAGAACCTGACATGAAATAGATGCTCAATTTTATAAAAAAATAATAAATAACTGGATAAAAAATTAGTTATTATAACTAAATTGGAGATAAAATTTTAACATAGAAAACCCCCTCCATATGGGCAGAAAAACTGAATATTAGATAAAAGGACAGAAAATCTTGCTACGGCAAGGTGGGGAAATAAGTGACAGATTCATCTTCATTGGAACAAAATGACTGGGCTGATATTTTATTCTCAACTGGCAATAGTTCCATAAGGGTTCTGAGGATTTTCTTTTCTCCTTTTCACATCTTTCTTATCCTAGTTACATGATTGATCTAACAGGTTTTGTTTTGTTTGTTTTGTTTTTTTTAATATAGATGTTCTTTTAAAAATTCTTGGAATATCTCAGTGAATTTAATTAGGCAACAATCAGTCCTGGACACATTCCAATGTCAGGACTCTATGGTTAACGCCATTAGAAGGTATAAAATCCTCGTGACCTTTGCCTGTATTGGGTAGGAAATGCTATGCTCTCAAGAACTGATATAGTTATTTCAGGAGATGCTTTATGAGGCTTAAAGCCTGATTTAAAAAAGACACAAGAATATCATCTCCAAATCTCAAGTGCAACTATTTGGCCACACCAACACAACTGAATGAGATGGACTAGACATCCGAATGGTAGTTATTCTTTATTGATGTTACTAGAAAAGAATTGCTAGAAAAAAATTTCCCTGGTAAGATTACTAGTTGCTATCTTCTTACATAGGTATAGGATTTGTTTGCATTTTTTATAAGTTATTCTAATGGGAAAATTTTTATGTTTCGTGTTCTACCATGATTCCTTTGAAATATAACAGCAATGGAAGTAATAATTTTCTGAAATATTTAGAAGAATCCATGGAGAAAATGGATAGACATAGGTATATGAAATCAAATACATTCTCAAGGAATGATGCAGCTTTTTGCCTTCTGTGGAGAAAGTAGATGGAAGAGGGATTTCCAGCTCTTTATGAGTGAAGTTAAAAGTCTTCCTTCAAATTGGGGACAAGCTTCCAAAAGGTAAGATTTTAATAGTTAATAGTCTTATCTTAATTAAGGTAATAGGAATTAATAGTTAATAGGAAACCAGACTTTGCAGTTGTGTGAATTTCTTTATTATGTAGGAAATTAAATCACTTGAGTTTATGAGAATTGAGAAGTTAAAAAACTTGCTGGTGGTACAGAGACTTGGAAGTTAGTCAACTTAGATTCCAACTGAAATTTTGTCATTTTGAAATATTTAACTTTGGAAAAATTAATTCTATATTCTGACTCAGTTTTTCACCTACAAAATTGGGATAACATATATTTTATATGTGAAAAAGTAACAATATATGTTACTGTAAAGATTAAATGTGAAATATTAATTGGAATGACATATATGTATATGTAATCTAAAATATGCATGATATACACACTTTGAGTAAAATAAAACTGTTTCTGCATGCATAGCAATGATATGGTTTATTTAAAAACTCAGTACAATAAAGCTTTTCGGCTTTCGTGGTATATAAATTAAGTCTCTGTGGTAGGAGAGAGAAATTTATAACCAAATGTGATCGTCAACTAGCTAAATGGAGCTTTCCTCAAGAGAAGCTCAGTATCATTGAGAAATAAGTGACACAAAATTAGAAAGTTGCTGGTCAGGATTTATATGACACTTGTCATGAGTAGATTTAAATTTAAAATGAGCTCAGAAGCATCTTATAACATCAAGAGTTATACTTACCTGGAAAAGTAGGAGATGGATGGTGAAAAAGTGCTTCCTCAGTCACCACTGCCATTTCTGTCTTCTCATGATATAACCCCTGGGATAGACCTTGAGCCTCAATGAGTAAGTGGACACTGTGATGCTGGGATTCTACCTTACCAGAAAGGCATGAAACAATGTAAATATTCTATAAACATTTGCCAATTGAATAAGTAAGTAAAGATTAGATTTACAATACAACTTTATATAATATTTCCCATTATTTTAGAGGTAAACTGCTTCTGATCTCTGAAATTAGCATCTACAAAAAGGAGATGGAACTAAGGAGAAAGAAAGGCATTTTGGATATTTGAGCAAGATCATAAAGTCTTAAGCAGAATGAACATACAGCAACATAAGATATAAATTTGGAAAGGTAGTCTTGTTGCAAGTCATTTAGAGTCTTGTAGGCCAAGGTAAAGAGATTGGATTTTATTGAGTATGTGATGAGAATCCACTGTAGGGATTTGTCCAGGGGAGTGATTAGATCTGAATAAAAATAAAAAGGATCATTTTGTATGTTTCAGGAAAACAGATTATTGGAGGCCAAAACTAAAGCAGAGAGACCTTGCAGGAGGCTATTGCAGTAGACCGGGGAGGCAAAGGGTATAGTGGTAATGATCAAATTTTTAATATATTTAAAAGGGAAAGTCAACAGGACTTATTAAAGCATTGTCAAGTAATGTTAGAGGAATAAAAGAGTGAAGGACACAATCAGATATTTGGTCTGAACGATAACATAGAAAGTAGTACCATTTACTTAAATAGGAAACACCTAGGAAGGAAAATCGAATATTTGTGGAAAATTGAATATTTAGTTTTAAAAATACTACATTGATACCTAATAGAGATTTTGATTAGGTAGTTGCATATACTGTTTGAGATTAGGGGAGAGATGGCGCAGAGGGCACACAATTTTAGAGTGCTTTAGCATTTATAGTTCAGGAAAATGAGGAAGATCCAAGTAAAGACACCTCTAGCAAACTAATACAGCTTTTGATACTGAGAATTGGGGTGAGTGCTGTAATAAATGCCATAAAATGTTGGTATTATTTGGGGATTGGGTGACGGGTAGATGCTAGAAGAGTTTTGGGGTGACTCATAGAAACAGTCTTGATTGCCTTGAAGAGACCATTGGTAGAAATATGGATATTGAAAGGTGTTTCTCATGAGAGCTCAGAAAGGAATGAGAAGCACTGTAGGCAGATAGAAGGCATCTATCATCTTAGAGAATACACGTATCATCATGAACAAATGATGCAAGAAATATATATGTCAAGGTGCTTTTGGTTGGAGTCTCAAATGGAAATAAGGAACATGGTATTGGAAACTGGAGGAAAGGTGATCCTTGTTCTAAAATGGCAGCACTAGCAACTAATACAGTGACCTTTGGTTTATAGCCTTCTATTCATAATTTGTTCTACTGACTTTGAACATGTATATTATCTTAAGTGAGTCACACTTTGGTGACTTTCTACATTGTACATCTTTTTATGGGATTCCTTTCCATCCTCTCTTGTTCTTTCATGTCACCTTTAAAGCTCAACTAAAGTATGGCTTCCTCTGGGAAGAATTCTCAGATCTTAGTTTGATTTAAATGTTCCTTATCACGACATGAATATATGATACTTATTAAATTGTTCTTTACTTGTCTGATCCCATCATTATATATGAAATCACTGAGAGTAGGGAATCATGCTTTATTCCACTTGATAATCCCCATCTCTATTTTGACCCAGATACTCCATAGGCATTTTTTGATTGAATGAATAAAGAAAGAAAGATTAAGCTTATAATACTTTTAAAGATATTTTTCCTTGTTTTATAGGTAAACTGCTTCTAATATCTGAAATCAGCACCTATAAAGACTAGATGGAACCAAGGAACAATGTGACTTACTTTGTCCTTTTGGGCCTCACACAGAATCCAAAAGAGCAGAAAGTTCTTTGTGTTACGTTCGTGCTCTGCTATATTTTGACCATGGTGGGCAACATGCTCATAGTTATGACTGTAACTTTCAGTAAGACCCTGGACTCTCCAATGTACTTTTTTCTTGCTGGCTTATCATTTATGGATGTCATTTATTCCTCATCTATTTCTCCCAAACTAATTTTAAACTTGTTCTTTGGGGAAAATACCATATCCTTCCAGTCTTGTATTACTCAGCTCTTTACAGAGCACTTTTCTGGTGGATCAGAGGTCTTTCTTCTGTTGGTGATGGCCTATGACCGCTATGTGGCCATCTGTAAGCCCTTGCATTATTTGGTCATCATGAGGCAACGGGTGTGTATTGTGCTGCTAGTAGTGTGTTGGATTGGAGGTTTTCTGCACTCAGTAATTCAACTTAGCACTATTTATGGGCTCCCATTCTGTGGCCCTAATGTCATTGATCATTTTTCCTGTGACATGTACCCCTTATTGAAACTCATCTGTACTGACACCTATGTCATTGGCCTCTTAGTGGTGGTCAATGGAGGACTGATCTGCACTATTGTGTTTTTGCTCTTACTCATCTCTTATGGTGTCATCTTGCACTCTCTGAAAAACCTTAGCCAGGAAGGGAGATGGAAAGCTTTCTAGACCTGTGGTTCCCACATCACTGTGGTTGTTTTCTTCTTTGTTCCCTGTATTTTTGAGTATGTGAGACCTGCTAAGACCTTCCCCATTGACAAATCATTAAGCGTGTTTTATACAATTATAACCCCCATGCTAAACCCATTAATCTACACTTTGAGAAATTCAGAGATGACAAATGCTATGAAGAAGCTCTGGAGAAGAAATGTCATATCTTATAGTAAATAAGCGCATCATCCACCATGAAGAGAGTCATTTGACATTAAAGTCCATTTCCTTGGAATGCAGAAGTCTTCTTATATCTGATGCTGACTTTTTTTCTTCAAAGAACTTGTGATAATTACAATTAAAAAACAAACTATGTGATTTTGCTGTTAATAGCAGTTTCTCTCCCTGTGAGAGTGTAAGGCCTATACTCTCTTATCACTTCTCTTAGAAAGCTGTAATGCCTGTATAGCAAGGAGTCAATAATATGTAATGAATTAGTGAGGAAAATTTTATATAGTTACACTAATCTTAATCAATTTATGTGTTGATCTTTTTTAGTTTTTTATGAGACAGTATTATTTTTATTTAGATTCTTGTCATTTAAGTTACTTCTTTTTATTATAATATTTAAAATATTTAATGCTGTATAGCTTTTCTTCTCTGATAAATACAGCAGCATTACATATAAAATTTTTAGTGTAACACTTCTACTTTTGAAATAAAAATTGAAGTTCAATAGATAACAAATAGTAAAAATAAAAACCATACAAAATGGGATGAAGTGTAGAATAAATTTCTTATTTATCTGTCAATATAGTCTCTAGTCCTCTTCCCCAGAGGCAGTCACTTAATCTGTCTCTTAAATTTCATCAGGTAATAATGTTTGCAAATGCAAATGTATTTCAATATATTTTTATTTTTCCTCTGTATGTAAATGTTTGCTTTTACTATGCAACATCTTGAAGATACTTCCATACCAGTCCATATAGACCTAACTCTTAGTTTTTCTCATACTGTATAATGCTGCTTTATAAATATATACTAAAATTAATGTACCCATCCCTCTTCATGTGGTTCCTCATCTTTTTCTAGGATAAATAATTCTGCAATAAATATACGTTTTTGAACATGTGCAAGTATGAGTTCCTAGAAGTGAAAACTGTCAGTATATATATTTAAATCAACGGTCAGATGGAATGTGTATATAAAATGTTGGGAATCATAGTTATTGCCAAACTGCCATCCTTGATGTTGTACTAATTGCTGCATTCCTGCCCACCATCTATGAGAATACTTTTGTTGACATTCTCAACAACCAGTACCTGATAAATATTTATGGCACATGACAATCTGATCAAAGTTATTTTACTTCATTTTTATACTTTAATCAAAATCCTTTTGATATCATTGAATGTGAGCATCTTTTCACATGTTTAATATGATTTGTATTTATTTTTCTGTAAATTACCTAGTAATGTCTTTTATCTATTTCATTCCATTGTTGATCTTTTCCATACTGATTTTCATGTGATAATTATATACTTAAGAAATGATCCTTTTACTGTTGTATATGTAATTATTATTTTTCTGTTTCTCTTATGTTTTTAACTTTCTTATACTACATTAAATGCTTTTTTATGTAAAAACTTTTCTTTACATTTTGTATTTATTTATTTTTTGATTTTTGTACCTTGCTTGAAAACACTTTCCTCACTTCACTCTTACCAAAATAGTCTTCAACTATTTTTTATCATTTAATTTTTAATCAGTTTTGTGGTCTTATATCTTATATTAAATCTTCTGATTCATCTGGAATTTATTTTAATATAGGAGTTAAATAGAGATTGAATTTTAGTTGTTTTTCTAAAATTTAGTTGTTTTTTACAGTTACATAAGTATCTGTTTGCCATCAATTTGAAATCCTGACTATTGTTTTATGAAGTCCCATATATATTTGGATCCAATTTAGAACTCTATTCATTTTATTGATATCTTTATTCACGTACCAATTGACACAGATGTAATTGCTTTGATATATGACATTTTGGTATGTGATAGGACCAGCAGTACCTCATTACTGTTCTTTTCCAGAATTATCCCTACTCTTGTATGTTTATGTTTCAAAATTAAGTTTAATATAAAATAATAAGTTTAAATTTAAATAAGATGAATAAGTTTCAAATTAAAATGTTTACAATTAAGTTAAAATAAGTTTAAGATAGTTTAGTCAAAAAACAAAGTTCAGTTATTTTCAATAAGATTCAATTTAAGAAGATTCATTTAGGGACAGTTTATATATTTAGAGTATTGAGAACTGTTATCCATGAAGAGAATAGATCTTTTCATTTAAGAGGTTATCTTTTATACCCTTGGGTAGTGTTTCCACTTCCGCCCATGTTGTTTATCCCTTATAGATAGCTGCTGTTCTTCATCCATGACTTCTAAAATGCTAGTTAATACTTTTGCTTTAAGGAAAACCATCTTTTTCAGGAAGTGGACAACTCAAGTCTTTGCTAAGCATCTTTCTGTGCTGCTGAGATCATTCTTCCTGTGGTGGTTGGAATTGACCACTATGTGGCCATCTGCAAACCCCTGCACTAGGAAATCATGTGATTTGCTGTTACTCTGAACCCCTGTACTGTGAGTGACAGGGATGAAGCTTCCTCTCTTGAGTGCCATGAGCCAGAGGCTTTGTCCTTGCAACCATTCAGATCCTCTTCACAACCTGGCTGCCTGTCTGTGGCTCCAATGTCATAGATCATTCATGTGTGACTTAACCCCTTTGTTGAAACATCTCTGCATGGATACTAATACCCTTGGTCTCTTTGTTGCTGCCATTGGTGGGTTCATCTGCCTGTTAATTTTTTTCCTCTAAATAGCCTCCTATGTAATCATCTTGTACAGTCTGAGTACCTATGGCTTGGAGGGGAGATGCAAAGCTCTGTCCACCTATGTCTCTGAAATCACTGAGGTCATCTTAGTCTTTGTTCCCTGCATGTTTATATATTTGTACTCAGTTGCTATCTTCTCCATTGATAAAGCCGTAGCTGTGTTTTGTCAGAATTAGTCAGGGCTCTTATAAAATGCCGATTCTCAGGACACAGCAATGGAGATTTTAATTTAGTAGTTTTGTTTTGGATGGGTATATCTACAGTTTGGACAAATTACCCAGTTGTATCTGAAGTCAGTGATTTTTACATGTACTTTGAGCTATTACATTCACATCAGGAACCTGTTAATGAAGTCACCTTAGTTTTTAAATTATGGCAAAATATACACAACATTTACAATTTTAACTATTTTAAGTGTCCAGTTTAGTGGTATTAAGTTAATTTACATTTTTATGCAAATATCATCTCCAGAGCTTTTTCTTTTTCCCAAACTGAATCTCTACACTCCTTAAACAATAATTCCCCATTTCCCTGAACCCCATGCAACCGACATTCTACTTTCTGTCTATGAAGTTGACTACTTTATGTACCTCAAGTAAGCGAAATCACACAATCCTTGTCCTTTTGTGAATTCCTTATTTCACTTAGAATAATGTATTATAGGTTAATCTATGTTTTAGCATATGTAAGGATTTCCTTCCCATTCAAGGCTGAAAATATTCCATTGCATGCATATACCTCATTTTGTATATACATTTACCTGTCAGTAGACACTTCATTTGCTTCTACTTTCTGAATATTGTGAATAATACAGCTCTGAAAATGGGTGTAGAAATAGCAGGATGTTTGAGTCCCTGCTTTCTTTTATTTTGGATATATACTCAAAGGTGGAACTACTGAATCATATGACAATTCTTTGTTTAATTTTTGAGGGACTACCATAACATTTCCCTAGCAGTTACATCATTTTACATTCCCAGCAGCCGTGCACGATTGTTCCAATTTCTCCACATTCTCTCCTACCTGTATTTTCCATTGTTTTTATAATAGCTATCCTAGTGTGTATGAAGCTGTATTTTATTATGGTTTTGATTTGCATTTCTTTAATGATAGTGATGTTGAGCATCTTTCATGTGCTTACTGGCCATTTGTATGGTCTTTGGGCAAATCTTTATTCAAATCCTTTGCTCATTTTTAATTGGTTATTTGATTTTTGTTGTTGTTGAGATA
Organism: Diceros bicornis minor; assembly: GCF_020826845.1. Lineage (NCBI taxonomy): Eukaryota > Metazoa > Chordata > Mammalia > Perissodactyla > Rhinocerotidae > Diceros > Diceros bicornis. The sequence goes on from NC_080770.1 coordinate 20,919,252, forward strand.
TAGATCTTTATATATTCTGCATATTAATACCTTGAAAGATGTGTTCTTTGCAAATCATTTCTCCCACTCCATAGGTTGCCTTTTTTCACCTTTCACTCTGTTACAGAGTCATTTGATGCACAAAAGTTCTTAATTTTGATAAAGTACAATTTATCTATTTTTTTTCTCCTCTTGCCTGTGCCTTTGGTGTCATATCCAATAAATCATTGACAAACCCAAATTTTCTTCTAAGTGTTTTATACTTTTAGCTAGTATTTTAGGTCTTTGATCTATTTTGAGTGAATTTTTGTATATGGTAAAAGTTAATAGTTCAACTGGATACCTGGTTTTCACAGCAACATTGTTGAACTGGTTGTCCTTTCACCATTGAATGCTCTTTACACACTTGTCAAAAATCATTTGAAAATATACACAAAAGTTTCTTTTTAGTCTCTCTATTTTATTCCATTAGTCTATATTTCTGACTTTGTGCCAATACCACACTCTTTTGATCACCATAACTGTGTAGTAAGTTTTAGAATCAGGAAGTGTGAGAGCTCCAACTTTGTTCTTCTTTTTCAAGATTGTTTGGCTATTTGGAGTCCCCTGAGATTCCATGTGAATTTTAGAATGGATTTTGCTATTTCTGCAAAATGTACTTTTTGGATTTAATAGGGATTGCATTGAATCTGTAGATCAATTTACATAGTATTAACATCTTAATAATAT